>NW_028158027.1:109212-129212 GCF_964263955.1 Coregonus lavaretus
CCCCCCCCCCCCTCCCTCCCTCCCTCCCTCCCCCTCCCTCCCTCCCTCCCTCTCCCTCTCCCTCTCTCCCTCCCTCCCTCTCAGCCTCTCTCTCTCTCTCTCTCCCTCCCTCCCTCCCTCCCTCCCTCCCTCCCTGCCTGCCTGCCTCCCTCCCTCCCTCCCTCCCTCCCTCCCTCCCTCCCTCCCTCCCTCCCTCCCTCTCCTCCCTCTCCTCCCTCTCCTCCAGCCGTGCTGTGGGGTTTGAGGAGTGATGAGAGGTGATAAATCAAGAGAGACAGCTGCTATTTTTCTCCTCTTAACTTCCAAACAAAACAGCCGTCACTGATAGGGGTTTGTGGGCTCGCCCTGCTGCCAGCTAACGGGAAAACAGTAGTGTACAGGCCTACTGTTTCCTCCCTGTGTGTGTGTGTGTGTGTGTGTGTGTCATCATTCCACTTCAGTTGTACATCTACTTAATTGTAAATTATTTTGAATATTGAACTTGACTATACTCCATGAAAGACCATACTGCTGATTAATCAGTATTCACTGTTCATTTGATCAATTAAACTGCATGTAAGGTACACAAGACCCATTGGTGGTAAAGAGTGGCTTTGAGCTTTGAACTGGCTCTACTGTATGAAGGGATGAACCAACCATACATACAGTGTGGAGAGAGAGAGAGACAGAGAGAGATGAGAGTGAGTGAGAGAGAGAGAGAGCCAGAGCCAGAGAGAAAGAGGAGAGTGAGAGGGAGAGAGAGACACACACAGAGAGAAAGAAAGAGAGAGAAATCTTCATAATACAGCCATCTGGCTGGGCCTAGTTTCATTAGAATAGTGTGTGTGTGTGTGTGTGTGTGTGTGTGTGTGTGTGTGTGTGTGTGTGTGTGTGTGTGTGTGTGTGTGTGTGTGTGTGTGTGTGTGTCATCCCACATATGCAAGGAGAGGGGAGAAAAATAGTCATTTATTAACGGCTTAATCCAGCTCCATCTGGGCCTCATGCCAGTCACCTATCAGGGGGAACTATCACTTACAGCATCAATTACACTTTCACTGTGCTCTACAGGGCCCAGTTCACCCTGATCCTACACTCACACTCACACATAAACCTTAAAAGGTCATCCTGGATCACAAACAACAGCCTATGAAGAACTGCACACACACACTCTGAAATAGACAGACACAGCTCCAAGGGGTACTAGATAGCGTTCAATGATGCAGATCAAACAGTGATCTCTCATTCGTGTGTGTGTGTGTACATGTGTGTGTGTGTGTGTGTGTGTGTGTGTGTGTGTGTGTGTGTGTGTGTGTGTGTGTGTGTGTGTGTGTGTGTGTGTGTAGCAGGCTAGGCTATTGCCACACACCCACTAAAGACAATTGTGGGAGATATTAACACGGGGAGAATGTGGATCGGCTGACTGAGCACAAGGCAGGCATTTCAATCCCCCCCGAGGGCCAACACACACACAGCGTTCCATTAGGGCCTGATAGCCTGGTAGAGCGGAGCAGAGTAGCACAGTATTCTGTCTCTGTGTTATTTAATCATAGCTACTGACTGTGAGCACCTCCCTACGAACCTGTTACTGTCTACAACCGCACCCCTGCTCAGGTAGGAGCACGTGCACATGCACACACACACAGACACACACACACACACACATATCCACAGGGATCCACACAATAGCAATTTTTTCAACAAACAGCTCCTTAAATTAGTGGCTTAGTGGGCTGGTATTCAGAAGTTTTCAAACAATTCAATATGCTAATTCACCACAAACTGGGACATCAAACAAACAGTTCCCAGAACATATAGAATACAGTGAAGTATTTGTGCTCCTTGGAAAGATCTACGTATTGATACAACAAGAATAATAATTATAATCTGGGCCCACAATGCGATGTCCCTGCATTCAACCCCAGCTGCGAATCTTTCCTCCATGCGACCATCAAGACATTCTCCACATCGTCTCCCCATTCAGATAAGTCTGAAGTACAAATTGGACATCTGGTGTTGTGATGTCTCTCACAATGCGGACGCCATTTTCCCTAGCACTGCACTGTCGCAGCTAGCTCTGCTCTGTAGACTGGCAGATCCATGGGAGTGAGGAAGGAGGGAGGGATGGAGGGAGAGAGACAGAGAGAGAGACAGAGAGAGAGACAGAGAGAGCGAGCTGATGGTACCCCCCCCACCTACGCGGGGTGGGTGGGCACTCTCTCACTCACACTCACTCACCCACCCACCCACACAATCCTAGCACCAGGGACAGTCTCCTTTCCCCTTTCTCCACAATGCATTGTGGGGTTCAGGACGGCCATTGTTGTGAACGAGGGCTCTCAGCAGCAGGGGCTTTCTCTGCGCTCACCCCTAAACCTTGACCTGCTCTTCACAGCCCAAAAGACTCAGGGAGAGCATGTACAATAGCCATTAAAACCCAGAATGCCTAAGAGAATATAGAAATATCTTTAGACGAGAAAACCCCCCTCATTTTCCACAGTGGAAAATGACAATGTCCATAAGACAGAAATAGACCGTAGCTAACCAGCATCAGCCAGTCCATGACATAGTAATAGTGGCCTATTACTCTGATTCTATTCATAGGGCCTAACTCCTATTAAATCAAGTCACATTTTATTTATCACATGCGCAGAATACAAAAGGTGTAGACATTAGTGTGAAATGCTTACTTAAGAGCCCTTAACCAACAATGCAACAGTTTTTAAAAGTAAGTAAGAAAAAATGGTGCTAAGTTAAAATAGTAACACAACACTGAGTCAATGTGCAGGGGTACAGGTTAGTCGAGGTAATTGAGGTTATATGTGCATGTAGGTAGAGGTAAAAGTGACTATGCATAGATAATAAACAGAGAATAGCTGCAGCGTATGTGAAGAGTGTGAAGGAATGTGTGTGTGTTTTGTGAGTGTGTTGGAGTGTAAGTGTATTATGTGTGAGGCCAGTGACTGTACACTGAGCATGTGCAAGAGAGTCAGTGAAAAAAGAATAATAAAATAAGGGGATCAATGAAAATAGTCAGAGTTTCTGTGCCATTTAATGAGTGACAATCATTGCCTGGCCCTGTGAACTAACCTGGCCTGATCACATTAAAAGACAGACAGACAGACAGACAGGTGGGTGGACACAGACAGACAGACAGACAGACAGACAGACAGACAGACAGACAGAAGAGACAGACAGGAGTCGTAGCCACCTTTAGCCATACCCCTCTCTCATTATCTCTCGTTATCACAGCTAGCGTCAGCAGTGACATAGCCTACTACATGTTCGAATGAGATGCTGTCTCTTTTAACCACCAAATCTCATTAGCATACTGGCTCCTTGATGAGCGTTCCTTCTCTAAACGTCTGGGCCTGCATCTGATGTCTGAGTTCAGGAAGTTCAAACGCCTCTGTTCCACACTACCAAATGTTTGCTTGCAAAGATGTTGGCAAGATCCCTCCGTCAGCTAAAGAAAGGGAGGACTTTCCATAAGGCTAGTTCTCAAAGGACGTACCTGGATTAGAAGTGAAAAACACACAGGTAATCCCACCAAAGAGTCCATCTTTCTCTTTGAACTTCAAAGAATGAGCGGAACAATTAAAAACAAAACAGCAGGGATGCAAATTAACAAAAGATTACAAAAGAAAAACATTGGCGTGTGAATATTCCATGCATATTGCATGGGTTGAGACTGATGGTGTTTCTCAAAATGAATACTACCGTGCTCCAAGCATGCAAAAATGAGCACGGAGGGCACTTATCGGATACATACTCCATTTGTACATATTTTGAAGCATTCATCGATGCAAGCTTCAACGGAAAGTATGCACAGAAATATGACACAACCACGCAAAAAAACGGCTCAAAATATCTTCAAATCAATGGCGGACATTATTTTAGCTGAAGCGACTTTGGAATGAAATAAAATTTGCCCATTCACATCTCATATGTTGGCTGACTACAATATTTTATCTTGATACATGAATAAATATATAGTGTTAATTGTGGCATGTTTACCTGTGTGTGCTTAGAATGCAAGCCCATAGTAAGTCAATATAGCTAACTAGCTAGCTAGCTAACCACGAAGAATTGGTAGCTAGCTACCCACGAAAAATGCACAACTAGTCATCTACCTTGCATAACATTAGTTTTAGGTCGTTTTTGCCTGTTAAACTAGCTGGCTAGCTAGATTATTACACTTCACATATAGCTAGCTGATAAATATGAAGGAAAACGTTTGATTTGTGTATATCTTGTATCGTCTCTATTGCCGTTACCCTGGCTGGAAGAAGGTTCAGTGAATGGGGAGGTGCAACGTGAAATAAAACAGTAGGGGGAGTGCTTCTCAAATGTAATATTTGATGCGTCCTCCAACCTCTCGTCTTCACAAGAACGTACTCAAGAGAATGTCCCCGGAGAATGCACTTGTAGCATGAGTGTGGAGCATGGTAGTATTCATATTGAGAAACACCCTGAGTGAACGTGAAGTGAACTTTTGGATGAGGTGTGACCATGACACGTAATAATCAGTCAATCAGTCAGCCAGCCAGTCAATCAATCAGTCAGTCAGTCAGTCAACCAGTTAGTCAGGTCAATCATTCAATCAGTCAGCAAGTCAGCCAGCCAGAGGCTAACCTAACCTTCAGGCTGGTAATCCGGACAAATGGATATGTAGGCCTAAATATGAGCTCTGTGTAGCGGCTTCTCCATATACCAGCATTCTTACCAACACTGTATTATACCCACACACAAACACACACACACACACACACACACAGAGAGAGAGACACAGCACAGACGCAGGCACAGACATGGACACACACACACAGACACACGTCTGCTAGAGCAGTGACAGTGGCGAGGGCCTGGAGGGATTAAGGCTCTTTTGAACGTGAAGGTGAACGTTGAGCCAATTATAAATCAGGGCAAACCAAGCCTGATCACACACAACACACACACAGAGACAGAGATCCACCACTGCTGCCAAGAAAGGATCCACCACTCCTTGCCAAGGAAGGATCCACCACTGCCTGCCAAGGAAGGATCCACCACTCCCTGCCAAGGAAGGACCTACCACTCCCTGCCAAGGAAGGATCCATAACTCCCTGCCAAGGAAGGATCCACCACTCCCTGCCAAGGAAGGTACCACCCCTCCCTGCCAAGCACCATGCCCACAAACACACTTTACTCTCAGGAAATGTGCCAGACAGAGCCAAACACATGCTGCATTGACCCCTTAGAAGACAAATCCAAGGAATAAAAAGTGTGTGTGTGTATCTGTGTGTGTGTGCGCACTCAACTACCGCTCTGAATCCAATTAAAGAGTTATTAAAACTGGGGAGCAGAGATGCATCAAAATCATCACCAGTTGCCCTTAATAATACACTATGGTAGGGATCTTTTCTCTCAATGATTTACTCGAAATCAGGGATAAATTCCTTTCCTCTTTTGTCTTGTTTTAATTAACTTCATTTGCTATGGTAAAACAGAACCATCTCAGTACAAAAGGCAGGGGAATAGTACTGCAGTAGTAATAATAACAAGACAACATAGGCCAACACTGGAGACTGATAGAGAGTTAGAGGAGATGAAGGGGTCTGAAGAGGGATGAAGGGGGTGAAGAGGGATGAAGGAGGGTGAAGAGGGTGAAGAGAGATGAAGGGGAATGAAGGGGAATGAAGGGGGGTGAAGAGAGATGAAGGGGGGTGAAGGGGAAATGAAGGGGGGGTGAAGAGGGATGAAGGAGGTGAAGAGAGATGAAAGGGGGTGAAATGGCATGAAGGGGGGGTGAAGAGAGATGAAGGGGGATGAAGAGGGATGAAGGGGGTGAAGACAGATGAAGGGGGGTGAAGAGAGATGAAGGGGGTGAAGAGGGGTGAAGAGGGATGAAGGGGTATGAAGGGGGATGAAGAGGGATGAAGGGGATTTAAAGGGGGGTGAAGAGGGATGAAGGTGTGTGAAGGGGGGTGAAGAGGGGGAGCAGCAACAGTACGTACCTCTCCCAGCGCCTCATAGCGTTTCTGGTTCCACCTGTGGAGATCCTCTCGGGCATTGAACACAAACGCCTCCCCTGTCGTGGTGTGCCTCAACTTGCCCTCTGATAGGCAGACAGACAGACAGACAGACAAAGGGAGAGAGGCAGACACAGGGAGACAGACATTGAGACAGCGGGAGGGAGATAGACAGAGAGAGACAGACAGAGACAGACATACAGGGAGGCAGACATACAGACAGGGAGGCAGAGAGACACCGTGTTAATATAGTCCTACTCATTGGGACTGATTGAAACCCTCTCCAGGGGGTGTAGTAGAGAAACTTCTGTCAGTACCTCAAGTCCTTTTGTTCCAGGGTAGGGGTTAATCTGGCAAACTATTGAAAGATCATTTATAAATTGAAAAATCTTCAAAGAATATAACAGGAGGTTTCCAATTCATGGGTTGAATATCAATTAATCAATCACGATATCCATTAAAATAGAATTGACCCCATCAGGTTTTTGCATTTAACTGAGGCTGGAACAAGGGTCTGAAATTATAACTTTGGACCAACTCTTCGGCTCCCCAAAGAAAGAGAAAACTGAACACTGTTCAAACTGACTGGTGCTTAATTATGACAGGAAAGATAATGATGGTGCGAGGAGCAAAGCAGCGGTAGGAGAAAAAAATTCAGTGCTTGTTAGGTTTCTACCTCCGTATGGACATGCTGAAGTAGTTCCGCCTGTCAAACGAAGCAAACTAGCTTTGACCTTCAGTTCAGACTGAGGCCTTGCTTTTCTGCGCCTCTCTCCCTTCATGCAATTAAAGCGTTTGGCTGCCATTCTCCCATCTGGCAGGTACAAGGCCTGCGGATGCAGAGCGCTCTTCCAGTCACGACTACAACGGCCTTCTGGGACGTCTGGCAGCCGAGGCCCAGACAGCTGGTGTGGCGTTAACGCTCTCTCCCTCCCTTTCCGTCTCTCTCTCGCTCTCCCTGTTTCTCACCCTGGCCTCGTCGCATGCCTCTGTAGCCCTATCCACCTGAGATCTGAGGAGAGGGGGTGTTGGGTGTCGGCCGAACCACCACAACTGTTCCCCATGCTGCCTTTGAGGCTGGCTTTGGGTGGCAGCCAATCAACCTTCACTCTCACTGACCCTGGTCACTAACCCCACCCACCGTCGCTGCTCTGCCAGGCCTAGCCATGTGTGTGCGTGCGTGTGAAGGGGTAGTACATTAGGAAATACACTACGGCCATAGTGTTATTCAGAGTTTCCATGGGATAACTTTTTAACACCTGTGTTTATTACCTTTACATTTATTACAGCCCAGGTTCATTTGACAATAACAGAACAAGCACAGAATAATGTGATGAGGGAGAGCAATTCAAGATTATGAGCATCTTTTTCAAGCTAAACAATTATCACTGCATCTGTTTAATGCCTCCGAATACAGCGCATAACAATGAGGCCATCTATCCTTCTGTTGACACTAACATACAGTGGGGAAAAAAAGTATTTAGTCAGCCACCAATTGTGCAAGTTCTCCCACTTAAAAAGATGAGAGAGGCCTGTAATTTTCCTCATAGGTAAACGTCAACTATGACAGACAAAATGAGAAAAAGAAATCCAGAAAATCACATTGTAGGATTTTTAATGAATTTATTTGCAAATTATGGTGGAAAATAAGTATTTGGTCACCTACAAACAAGCAAGATTTCTGGCTCTCACAGACCTGTAACTTCTTCTTTAAGAGGCTCCTCTGTCCTCCACTCGTTACCTGTATGAATGGCACCTGTTTGAACTTGTTATCAGTATAAAAGACACCTGTCCACAACCTCAAACAGTCACACTCCAAACTCCACTATGGCCAAGACCAAAGAGCTGTCAAAGGACACCAGAAACAAAATTTTAGACCTGCACCAGGCTGGGAAGACTGAATCTGCAATAGGTAAGCAGCTTGGTTTGAATAAATCAACTGTGGGAGCAATTATTAGGAAATGGAAGACATACAAGACCACTGATAATCTCCCACGATCTGGGGCTCCACGCAAGATCTCACCTCGTGGGGTCAAAATGATCACAAGAACGGTGAGCAAAAATCCCAGAACCACACGGGGGGACCTAGTGAATGACCTGCAGAGAGCTGGGACCAAAGTAACAAAGCCTACCATCAGTAACACACTACGCCGCCAGGGACTCAAATCCTGCAGTGCCAGACGTGTCCCCCTGCTTAAGCCAGTACATGTCCAGGCCCGTCTGAAGTTTGCTAGAGTGCATTTGGATGATCCAGAAGAGGATTGGGAGAATGTCATATGGTCAGATGAAACCAAAATAGAACTTTTTGGTAAAAACTCAACTCGTCGTGTTTGGAGGACAAAGAATGCTGAGTTGCATCCAAAGAACACCATACCTACTGTGAAGCATGGGGGTGGAAACATCATGCTTTGGGGCTGTTTTTCTGCAAAGGGACCAGGACGACTGATCCGTGTAAAGGAAAGAATGAATGGGGCCATGTATCGTGAGATTTTGAGTGAAAACCTCCTTCCATCAGCAAGGGCATTGAAGATGAAACGTGGCTGGGTCTTTCAGCATGACAATGATCCCAAACACACCGCCCGGGCAACGAAGGAGTGGCTTTGTAAGAAGCATTTCAAGGTCCTGGAGTGGCCTAGCCAGTCTCCAGATCTCAACCCCATAGAAAATCTTTGGAGGGAGTTGAAAGTCTGTGTTGCCCAGCGACAGCCCCAAAACATCACTGCTCTAGAGGAGATCTGCATGGAGGAATGGGCCAAAATACCAGCAACAGTGTGTGAAAACCTTGTGAAGACTTACAGAAAACGTTTCACCTGTGTCATTGCCAACAAAGGGTATATAACAAAGTATTGAGAAACTTTTGTTATTGACCAAATACTTATTTTCCACCATAATTTGCAAATAAATTCATTAAAAATCCTAAAATGTGATTTTCTGGATTTTTTTTCTCATTTTGTCTGTCATAGTTGACGTATACCTATGATGAAAATTACAGGCCTCTCTCATCTTTTTAAGTGGGAGAACTTGCACAATTGGTGGCTGACTAAATACTTTTTTTCCCCACTGTAACTATCTATCCTTCTGTTGACACTGTAACATAACTATCTATCCTTCTGTTGACACTGTAACATAACCATCTATCCTTCTGTTGACACTGTAACATAACTATCTATCCTTCTGTTGACACTGTAACATAACCATCTATCCTTCTGTTGACACTGTAACATAACCATCTATCCTTCTGTTGACACTGTAACATAACCATATATCCTTCTGTTGACACTGTAACATAACTATCTATCCTTCTGTTGACACTGTAACATAACTATCTATCCTTCTGTTGACACTGTAACATAACCATATATCCTTCTGTTGACACTGTAACATAACTATCTATCCTTCTGTTGACACTGTAACATAACCATATATCCTTCTGTTGACACTGTAACATAACCATCTATCCTTCTGTTGACACTAACATAACTATCTATCCTTCTGTTGACACTGTAACATAACTATCTATCCTTCTGTTGACACTGTAACATAAACATCTATCCTTCTGTTGACACTGTAACATAACCATATACCCTTCTGTTGACACTGTAACATAACCATCTATCCTTCTGTTGACACTGTAACATAACCATATACCCTTCTGTTGACACTGTAACATAACTATCTATCCTTCTGTTGACACTGTAACATAACCATCTATCCTTCTGTTGACACTAACATAACTATCTATCCTTCTGTTGACACTGTAACATAACTATCTATCCTTCTGTTGACACTGTAACATAACTATCTATCCTTCTGTTGACACTGTAACATAACCATCTATCCTTCTGTTGACACTAACATAACTATCTATCCTTCTGTTGACACTGTAACATAACCATATATCCTTCTGTTGACACTGTAACATAACCATCTATCCTTCTGTTGACACTAACATAACTATCTATCCTTCTGTTGACACTGTAACATAACTATCTATCCTTCTGTTGACACTGTAACATAACTATCTATCCTTCTGTTGACACTGTAACATAACTATCTATCCTTCTGTTGACACTGTAACATAACTATCTATCCTTCTGTTGACACTGTAACATAAACATCTATCCTTCTGTTGACACTGTAACATAACTATCTATCCTTCTGTTGACACTGTAACATAACTATCTATCCTTCTGTTGACACTGTAACATAACCATCTATCCTTCTGTTGACACTGTAACATAACCATCTATCCTTCTGTTGACACTGTACCATAACTATCTATCCTTCTGTTGACACTGTAACATAACTATCTATCCTTCTGTTGACACTGTAACATAACCATCTATCCTTCTGTTGACACTGCAACATATTGAAGAACAAAACAGTATTAAATGTAATTGTGACCTCAGACTGCAAAACGCATAAAGCTAAAATACTCTAAGTATACATACTTATCCGAAATAGCCGGAGGGTCTCATACTTTCTCAATTATTCCGCAACTGCAAACCCGGCAAAAAATAATAATCTATTATGTATACACAGTTGGGGCAAGAAGTGAGCTATTAAACAGTAGCACTTAACAGAAGGAAGAGTGGATCCTAATGAAACCCTACATGCAAGGTGTGTGTGTCTCAAATCAAATAGAATTGTATTTGTCACATGCTTCGTAAACAACAGGTGTAGACTAACAGTGAAATGCTTACTTCCCAACAATTAAGAAAAAAATGTAATGAATTGAATATTTAGGAGGCTTTATACAACTGATAAATGTATCTTAATTATAAAGATGATGGCTTCATCACAGTAGCACTCCGGTTATTCATTACTGGAAATCCAAGGTTATGTACACCTACAGTGCCTTCAGAAAGTATTCACACCCCTTGACTTATTCCACATTTTGTTGTTACAGCCTGAATTTAAAATGGATTAAGGCCAGATTGTGTGTCAATGGCCTCCACACAATACGCTGTAATGTCAAAGTGGAATTGTAGTTACTCCACAATACTAACCTAAATGACAGTGAAAAGAAGGAAGCCTGTACAGATTACAAATATTCCAAAACACACATCATGTTTGCAATAAGGCACTTGTTCTTGGAAAGAATGTCCTGAATACAAATGATAAATGCTCACTAACCTTGGCAAACGAGAAACGCTCAATAACAGGGACGTAAACAAATGACTGCACAACATTTTAAAGAAATAGGCTTTTTGTGCGTATGGAAAGTATCTGGGATCTTTTATTTCAGCTCATGAAACATGGGACCAACACTTTACATGTTGCGTTTATATTTTTGTTCATTATACAATCCAGGTGTGCAAAGCTCTTATAGACTGTAATCGCTGCCAAAGGTGATTCTAACATGTATTGACTCAGGGGTGTGAATACTTATGTAAATGAGATACAGTATTTCATTTTCAATACATTTACAAAAATGTCTAAAAACATGTTTTCACTTTGTCATTGTGGGGTACTGTGTGTAGATGGGTGAGAAACAAATTCAATTTAATCCATTTTGAATTCAGGCGATAACACAACACAATGTGGAATAAGGCACTGTAATTAAGTGTGTGTATGAGAGTTCAGCTCCATCGCCTCCACAACACAGCCTCCCAGAGGAACAGGTTTCCTCAACTTCTCTCCCCTTTTTCTGGCATAATTAGCATGCACTTCTCAATTCTGGAGCGTAATAGGTGGACATAACCTTGGATTTCCAGTAATGAAAAACCGGAGGGCTACTGTGACGAAGCCATCATCTTTATAATTAAGATACCGGTTTCAATTGTATACAGCCTCTTAAATATGGTCATATTTTTTACACTATTTAGACGTAGGCTAACTTGGGTGTTGGTGAAGAATACCCTCCAGTCATGGCAGCACTGAGCTATCGCCGCACTGTGCCGGAGGGGCTTTAGTTTGAATAGAAATGATATTCTTGGAGAGTGAAGAAGACACCCAGGCAGGCTCCTCAGCCGTGGCAGCCCAGGCCTGTTCTTAACAGCAGCAAGGCTATGCAAATCCTCCGTCAGATTGAGTGCAAGGCTGAGTAGGTTACTGACAGGCCGTAGAGTACACAACATGTCTTCCTCAGGACAGCCACATAGCCAGCCAGCAGAGGCTGTCACAAAGAGAGAGAGAGAGAGAGAGAGAGAGAGAGAGAGAGAGAGAGAGAGAGAGAGAGAGAGAGAGAGAGAGAGAGAGAGAGAGATGGAAGAATCCGAGACAGGTTCTCTCATACGATTTCAAAATGTGTTTTGAGGGAGGATGATTTTAAGTGATGTGGAATCTTTTCAATTCCGAGATTATACAAATAATTTAGCTAAACATGTAATGTTAAATGCAAAGCAAGTATAATAATTTCCCTGCAAGACATCCATACAAAATATAAATGATATGACTTACGCTCGTTGAAAGCATACTCAAACTCTTCAAGTGTCTTGGGGAAAGTGAGCGGAGGTTCGTCCTTCTTCATTAGTTCGTCTAAGTCTATTCTGGACAACAAGTCTGGGCCAGGTGTGGGGAGGGACACAGAGAATTAATATTAGCAACATTTACACTCAGCCCTGCTGAAACACAGAGGCAGTCATAAAGGATAAAGGCCTAGCATCATCTCATTTGTTGCTTCATGTTTTGTTTTTTGGGATCCCAGGACGTCAAGTGACTGTGACTTGAAATCAGTGACAATTGTTGCTGGGGAGACTATGTTGGTTTAGCAGAATGAAACAAATAAAATAGGCTAAGGCTAGGGATTCACATTTACAATGCTGTAGTAATGTTTCCTCTAAGTACAGTTTCATAACATACACAATAACTAATTAGGCCTATTACAGAAGGAAACAATACATTAAAAAGGGGCAATCTGCATTTGCTACATACATTTTGACTTTTAAATTCATTATATAACAATGATTGTTGAAGAATATAACTTCTAAATGCCTCATGAGCTTAGCTCAACTGTAATGAACACATCAGAACCCAAAATAGAATCTTCTTTTACTCCATTGTTTGTGAATAATTAAAATGTAAACAAACACTGTATAGCCTCAAAACATGGTTAAAACTACACTGAACAAAAATATAAACGCAACACGTAAAGTGTTGGTCTCAGGTCTCATGAGCAGAATTTTCTTTCCATGCACAAAAAGCTTATTTCTCTAAAATGTTGTGCACAAATGTGTTTACATCCCTATTGGTGAGCATTTCGTCTTTGCCAAGATAATCAATTTACCTGACAGGTGTGGCATATCAGGAAGATGATTAAACAGCATGATCATTACACAGGTGCACCTTGTGCTCGGTACAATAAAAGGCCACTCTAAAATGTGCAGTTTTGTCACACAACACAATGCTACAGATGTCTTAAGTTTTGAGGGAGCGTGCAATTGGAATGCTGACTGCAGAAATGTCTACCAGAGCTGTTGCCAGATAATTGAATGTTCATTTCTCTACCATAAGCAGCCTCGAACGTCGTTTTAGAGAATTTGGCACTACGTCCAACCAGCATCACAACCGCAAACCACGTGTATGCGAGCGGTTTGCTGATGTCAACGATGTCAACAGAGTGCCCCATGGTGGCGGTGGGGTTATGGTATGGGCAGGCATAAGTTACAGACAATGAACACCATTGCATTTTATCGATGGCAATTTCAATGCACAGAGGTACCGTGACGAGATCCTGAGGCCCATTGTCGTGCCATTCATCCGGCGCCATCATCTCATGTTTCAGCATGATGATGCACGGCCCCATGTCTCAAGGATCTGTACACAATTCCTGGAAGTTGAAAATGTCCCAGTTCTTCCATGGCCTGCATACTCACCAGACATGTCACCCATTGAGCATGTTTGGGATTCTCTGGATCGACGTGTACGACAGCATGTTCCAGTTCCTGCCAATATCCAGCAACTTCGCACAGCCATTGAAAAGGACTGGGACAACATTCCACAGGCCACAATCAACAGCCTGATCAACTCTATGTTAAGGAGATGTGTCACGCCGCATGAGGCAAATGGTGGTCACACCAGATACTGACTGGTTTTCTGATCCACGCCCCTACCTTTTTTGTAAAGGTATCTGTGACCAACAGATGCATATCTGTATTCCCAGTCATGTGAAATCCATAGATTAGGGCCTAATTAATTTATTTCAATTGACTGATTTCCTTATATGAACTGTAACTCAGTAAAATCTATGAAATTGTTGCATGTTGCGTTTATATTTTTGTTCAGTATACAATTCTGATATCTGGGATGGTCAGTCCTTGCATCCATAGCTCTGTCTATGAATTTGAGAGTGGTTACAAATGTAACAAATGCAAACAAATGTCTCGGTGGCAGACAGTAGGAGTGGAATGGTGAAGTCACATCCACAAATAGCACTGTTCACCAGTCTTCATTGGCCCTTGTGACAGACAACACAACGGACACCAAGAAATACAAGTTGGCTAGTTTACCTTTACTTATAGGCTGTGAATGTGCACAATTAGAGACTTGACATTTTCAGTACTATACAAAACCATAATCACTCAACTGTACAAGGAAGCCAAGACCAGCTTGCTAGTTGCTTACCTTTCAGTGCAGTTGTTTTCTCTTTATCCTCCTGGCCAGGAATCTGGGCCATGGTTATCCACAAAATGAACTGTATAAAAGCGCAGGGTCGAGTAAGCATGGATTTTCTGTTCTTGTGGATCACTGCAGGTAATTCTACATGGAAGGGAATAGAACATGTGGGTCCCACTTTATATAGATTGTTTGTAAAACAGTAGCTAGTTACAATGTAACATTAACAACTACATTGTTTGCATTGTAAAGATAGGCACATTACTAGTGAAGGCAGGACATTCATTTGTGATTACAGTTACAAGGAATGAATGCATACAATAATGCAGAAGGAATTGTATCCATTTTAAATAGTTAGCAAGATAACTACACAGAGAAAAACAGTTCCCTAGCTAACTATTTAATCTGTGGCATTTCTTGACACCACTGTTGTAACCACACTGCATGTTGTGATTTCCAACATAACTATAATTTGGTCATTGTATAGTCTAATTCAATGTGGCTAAGCAGCTAACCTGCTATGGGCTGCAGAAGCATGCAACTGCAAAGGAAAGTTATGGCAAATATCATTTAGCTAGCTAACTTCAGAAATAACAGGCGCTGACACTTAAGTAAGTTACTGTAACTAGTTAACTAAACAATATAACTAGACATGAATCTGCAAGCACTTGCGTGCAAGAGGCAGGGGTATTCAAGCACAAAAACCTAAACCCAGGAAAAGGGAGCGTGTATGCACACACGTGAAGCCACATCCAGAAGCGAAGTGTTCGTTTCACACGTGTGCATGGCAGTTAACGTCAGTGAAATACTATTTTATTTTACACTCATGCAATTTGCTTGAATCACATACCAACACGTAACAAGCGAATGTCCAAATAACAATCATCCAGCAGCTACTGACACCGCTTCCTTAAAATGTACAAAACAGGAAGGAACCTTAGAAATGGAAGCTTCCGGGTTACCGAGACAACCGGCTGGAAGGCATATTTAAAGGGACAGCTCCAACCACCAAGGCGCGTCACATTGGAAAAATGAAGTGCAACATTATACACTTTCGACTCTCCCAATCTATGCCCCACGCTCACACCCCCATCCCTGCAACAATGTTTTCAAGAGTACAGTGCCTTCGGAAATTATTCACACCCCTTGACTTTTTCCACATTTTGTTGTTAAAGCCTGAATTTAAAATGGATTAAATTGAGCTTTTGTCACTGGCCTACACACAATACCCCATAATGTGAAAGTGGAATCATGTTTTTCGAAATTTTACAAATTAATTAAAAAAGAAAAGCTGAAATGTCTTGAGTCAATAAGTATTCAACCCCTTTGTTATGCAAGCCTAAATAAGTTCAGGAGTAAAAATGTGCTTAACAAGTCACATAAGAAGTTGCTCTGTGTGCAATAATAGTGTTTAACCTAATTTTTGAATGACTACCTCATCTCTGTACCCCACACATACAATTATCTGTATGGTCCCTCAGTCGATTTAGATTCAAACACAAAGACCAGAGAGGTTTTCCAATGCCTCGCAAAGAAGGGAACCCATTGGTAGATGGGTAAAAAATAAATAAAAGCACACATTGAATATCCCTTTGAGCATGGTGAAGTTATTAATTACATTTTGGATGGTTTATCAACACACCTAGTCACTACAAAGATACAGGCGTCCTTCCTAACTCAGTTGCCGGAGAGGAAGGAAACCGCTCTATGATTTCACCATGAGGCCAATGGTGACTTTAAAACAGTTACAGAGTTTAATGGCTGTGATAGGAGAAAACAACATTGTATACTAACCTAAATGACAGAGTGAAAAGAAGATAGCCTATACAGAAGGTAGCCTGTCCAAAACATGCATCCTGTTTGCAAAAAGGCACTAAAGTAATACTGAATTTTTTTTGGAAAAGCAATAAACTTTTTGTCCTGAATACAAAGTGTTATGTTTGGGGCAAATCCAATACAACACATGACTGAGTACCACGGTCCATATTTTAAAGCATAGTGGTAGCTGCATCATGTTATGGGTATGCTTGTAATCGTTAAAGGGATACTTCTGGATTTTGGCAATGAGGCCCTTTATCTACTTTCCCAGAGAAACGCCGAGACATAAAAATGGTATCCAAGAGTTCATCTAACTCTGGGGAAGTAGATAAATGGCGTCATTATCAAAATCCCGAAGTATCCCTTTAAGGACTGGGGAGTTTTTCAGGATAAAAAAAAAAACGTAATGGAGCTAAGCACAGCCAAAATCCTAGAGGAAAACCTGGTTCAGTCTGCTTTCCACCAGACACTGGGAGATTAATTCACCTTTCAGCAGGACAATAACCTAAAACACAAGGCCAGATCTACGCTGGAGTTGCTTACCAAGAAGACAGTGAATGTTCCTTAGTGGCCGAGTTACAGTTTTGACTTAAATCTGCTTGAAAATCTATGGCTAGACCTGAAAATGGTTGTCTAGCAATCAATGATCAACAACTAACTTGACAGAGCTTGAAGAATTTTGAAAAGAATAATGGGCAACTGTTGCACAATCCAGGTGTGGAAAGCTCTTAGAGACTTACCCAGAAATACTCACAGCTGTAATCGTTGCCAAAGGTGATTCTAACATGTATTGACTCAGGGGGTTGAATACTTATCTAATCAAGATACATTAGTGTGTTTTTTTTTCATGTTTTATTTTTATTTAAATTTTTACAAATGTTAGAATTTTTCTTCCTCTTTGACATTAGAGTATTTTGTGTAGTTGACAGAAAATGACATTTAAATCCATTTAATCCCATTTTGTAACAAAACAAAATGTGGAAAAGTCAAGGGGTGTGAATGCGTTCTGAAGGAACAGTATGGGCATTTTTCATCCTCCAAAATAAACATTACATCCCAAAGGCAGCAAAGGTTTACTGTTTGAATAAATATGTTTCCTTTATTCAGTGATATCAATGAGTTATAACTCCTGGAGAAGCATATTCTTATCCTAAACATTAGAATAAGCTCTTCTTTGGAATTCCCTCCTGCTTATGTGTCAATAATCACATTATCCCGCAAAGCGCAATTCTCCATAAAACAACTATTGAGTCTTTGTGATGGCACCATCATTTCCATTGACTGGTGTTTTCTATAAGTAAGATATCACCTGTCAACAACGAAAATTCATAAGGATGTGATTGAATAGTGAGTGTTTGTTTCAGAAAGACAAAACCAAACCAAAGCTTCCATTCTGTCCTGAGAATAGAGGAGAGAACCCTGTTGTGTAAACCCTAAAATCTTATGAAAATAATAGCTTATCATCTTATTATGTTAATTATAAGAAGCACACTTTTTCAAGTGGAGAAAAATAATAGTTTGAGAGCATTTTGTTGTTGTTATTTTATTAGTAGTTTATATGATCTAATATGTATCCTACAGGAAACTATATACTGTACACTCTTAGAAAAAAGGGTTCCAAAAGGGTTCTTCAGCTGTCCCCATAGGAGAATATGTTTTGGTTCCAGGTAGAACACTTTTTGGTTCCAGGTAGAACTCTTTTGGGTTCCATGTAGAACCCTCTGTGGAAAGGGTTCTACATTTAACACAAAAGGGTTCTACCTGGAACCAAAAATAGTTATTGAAAGGGTACTCCTATGGGGACAGCCAAATAACCATTTTAGTTTCTAGATAGCACCTTATTTTCTAAAAGTGTATAAGAAAAACAACAACATATCCCTCTTAGTTTACTCTCAATGTATTACAAAGTTGATAATGAATAAATAGCAATGTAATGTGGTGAAAGCATGAAGAAAAGATAGATGGTTTTTATTTTCATGTTTAATTCTACTAGATTCTGTCTCGTCTCATCAATAAGAAAATACAGAAAACCTATGCTCTCAGTACTGTCTGTTACATGGTGGGACACATTCTGGTGACGGTCTGTAATCATAACACATCTTCTCCTCTAAATCGGAATATTTTACGTTTGTTTTTTGAACTGAGAGAAAATATGCTGACACCAATGCCTTTACATGAGCTGCTTGAACATGTCGACAACCTCAGTGATCAGTCCCTGGAAACACATCTTCTCATGCAAACAAACACTGCCTCCAATCCAGAAACCTGTCCCATGGATGTGCACCAAAAATATGAAATCCCAATGATGCAGCACACGCACAAACACGCACACACGCACACACACACGCACACGCACACGCACACGCACACGCACACGCACACACACACACACACACACACACACACACACGCACACACGCACACACGCACACACACGCACACGCACACACACACACACACACACACACACACACACACACACACACACACACACGCACACACACGCACACGCACACACACACACACACGCACACACATACACACACACACACACACACACACACACACACACACACACACACACACACACACACTCACACACACACACACACACACACAGAGCGTCTCCTTTACCTCTCTAACCCTGTGTTGCACACACTATACAATGTTTCTCGTTTTTAACACAAAGGGATTTTGGTGGAAGGAGTCTTTTGAATGGAGTGCAGTAGTTTTTATTGATGATGTTTGCTGCTGCACGCTGCTCCTCCTGGGCTGGCTGGGTGACTCAGGGGTGGCCTTGAGATCCAGCAGGGCTCTGGTTGAAGTAGGCTTTCTGTAGCTCCTCCACCACAGGCTTCTCTTTATCTTCCAGAGCTGCACCATTCTGCATCTCCCACCTGGAACACACACAGTCAGACAGAAAGACATATACACAGTGCTTAGTTATTTACCAGAGCTTTCTCCCTATCTAGAACACACACATCGCAGCTCTGTCTGACAAAGAAGGACACAGACAGAGACACATGGTTGCAGGCATGCACACAAGCACACACACACACACACACACACACACACACACACACACACACACACACACACACACACACACACACACACACAGACACTTCTGCCTCAGATTCTGCCAGGTTCAGAGATCAAGTGGAGAATACCCTAATGCCCTCACCACATCCGCAGAGGGCACTCTCGCAGACATACAGTGCTGGTATAAAACCAAGATGTACTCTGTGAAGTTTTCATATGGGAATCTGTCTTGGTACAGATGCCGTAGCTTAATTTCATCATCCTGTTGTTACTTGTAGTGTATTACAGGTTTAAAAAGGCTTCTAAAGTTAAGATATGGGATCTCTATTTCATTGTGTACATGTGTCACATTCAGAGCTCTCACTGTCAGCCTGTGTCTAGAACTTTATGTTTTACACACAAACATGAGAGGACGGCTCCCAAAAGATGTTCTAGAAAACATCAACATAGGGAAAAATGAGGAAGAAAAACAGAAGCTTTCGCTCTCTGACAATGTTGAAATATTGATGTTGAGTGCTCAGACACTGGTGGTTCACTCACCTCACCTGCTTGTCTCACAGCATATATCTCCTGACCCACTAGTTGTGGACAGCACAG
>NW_028158027.1:134212-189212 GCF_964263955.1 Coregonus lavaretus
AGCCATTGAGCCCAACAATGGGGGTGTTAGCGACGGGTGGAAACTCAGGATACTGGACAACGAGGACTAATATTAATCTCTATAAATCTGGAACCGTTTTGGTTCAAGGCAACACCAAACAGTTCCAGCTGGACTTTCACCTAATCAAAGAAATAACTCAGCAGGAGAAGCTCTCCCTTGAGAAAGATACCCCTACCCCGAGCGGTGTCAGACCAGACCTCTTCATTAAATAACCCCACAGAGCAACCCCAAGCAGAAAGTCAACTTCCCAGCACAGAGTACTACTCCCTCATTGAAATGAAGGATAAATTCACCCAGCTGAAGGTAAGGCAGGTGGAGCTGGAACAGCAGGTGAACACACTCCAGTCAGCACAGACCCAGACAACAGTCCAGCACAACAACACCCCCTTAACTAGACCTGGAGAGCTGCAGGTAGAGAGAGACATGTCTGCACTCTGGACTGTGGTGAGACAACATCAACAGGAGAAAGAGCAGGAGCAGGAGAAGAACAGAGCACTAGAGGAGAGGAACAGAGTGCTGGAGGAGAAGGTGAGAACGATGACGGGTGACATAGAACAACCCATTAGAGAGCTGGCCACCTCCGCAGAGAATCCAGCAGAACAGCCCACCTCAGATCCTGGCCAAAGTCTCGACACCGCAGCAGAGCAGTACACCCTAGACCCTGACCATAGCCTCGACATCACACCCAGACAAACAAATGAAGAACCCCAAGCCCAGGGGATCCCAACCCCTCTGAGCAACCCCCCAGTCATACACCCTGATAGCCCTCATGACGACCCCCCCACACCCACTGAGGACATACACAAGCCACAGATTGTACTCCTTATGGACTCAAATGGGAAATACATACAAGAAAATAAACTTTTTCCAAAACACACAGTGTCTAAACTCTGGTGTCCAAACACCCAGCGCGCCCTAGACCTTCTGTCTGAGGACCGACTAGGATCACCCAGCCACATAATAATACACACAGGCACAAACGACCTGAGAACACAGCAGGAAAGGGTGGCCACAGCACTCAAGGGAGTGATAGAAAAAGCTTATTCTACTTTCCCCAACGCACAAGTGGTTATCTCAACACTGTTACCACGAAAAGACTTCCACCCTGCTACCATACAGCGGGTAAACGCAAGTATTTCCCGTGACTGTGTATCAAAACCAAATGTCTACCTGGCCCACCACTCCACCCTGGACGTGAACAGCCTTCATGACCAGGTCCACCTATACAAGGCAGCAGTGCCCACCTTCGCCCGGACCCTAAAGGATATCGCCCTCAACCGCAGACCCAACACCTCACACAGGAGCAACAGATCAACAGACACCCCGCCCAGACCAGCAAGAGACTCTCCCAGACCTGCGGGACCCCCCCCAGGACCTACACATAGAGGACCCCTGCAGAGAGGACCTACATCCAGACCACAGCACCATCAACCACATCTACACCCCCACCCCCACCAATTAACTCCCCCCCCCAAGTCAACCATGCCCACACCCCATTTAGGCCCCCTCAGATCAGACCTATGCCCCTCCTACCACCCCAAGCCCCCCACTCCCACAAAGAGGGCCTCAACATGAAAGTCACACATACACCCAGGCCGTGAGCAGGCAAACAGGTCCAACACCCACTCTTACACTAGCCCAAGGCAATGGCATGTACCAGATGCTCAGCAGGCTCTGCTCACAATTACTGGCCTGAGGCCAAACCACACAACCAACAACATTAGACACTTTATGGAACACAAAGCCTTCACTATTTCATCCTGGAATATCCAAGGCCTGAGGTCATCTGCCTTTGTCCTAAAGAGCAGGAATCTGGACTTCACCAAAGAAATCGGAAATACAGACATTGTCATCCTACAAGAAACATGGTATAGAGGAGACGGACCCACTGGTTGCCCTCTAGGTTACAGAGAGCTGGTAGTCCCATCCACCAAACTACCAGGTGTGAAACAGGGAAGGGACTCAGGGTGTATGCTAATTTGGTATAGAGCAGACCTAACTCACTCTATTAAATTAATCAAAACAGGAACATTTTACATTTGGCTAGAAATTCAAAAGGAAATGATCTCAACTGAGAAAAATTTCCTCCTGTGTGCTACCTATATCCCCCCACTAGAATCCCCATACTTTAATGAAGACAGTTTCTCCATCCTGTAGGGGGAAATCAATCATTTCCAGACCCAGGGACATGTACTAGTCTGTGGCGACCTAAATGCCAGAACTGGACAAGAACCTGACACCCTCAGCACACAGGGGGACAAACACCTACCTGGAGGTGACAGCATTCCCTCCCCCATATGCCCCCCTAGGCACAACTACGACAACATAACCAACAAAAACGGGTCACGACTCCTGCAGCTCTGTCGCACACTGGGTATGTACATAGTCAATGGTAGGCTTCGACGGGACTCCTATGGTAGGTACACCTATAGCTCATCTCTTGGCAGTAGTACTGTAGACTACTTTATCACTGACCTCAACCCAGAGTCTCTCAGAGCGTTCACAGTCAGTCCACTGACACCCCTATCAGACCACAGCAAAATCACAGTCTACTGAACAGAGCAATACTCAATCATGAGGCATCAAAGCCAAAGGAACTGAATAATATTAAGAAATGCTATAGATGGAAGGAAAGTAGTGTTGAAACCTACCAAAAAACAATTAGGAAACAACAAATTCAATCCATTCTAGACAACTTCCTGGACAAAACGTTCCACTGTAATAGTGAAGGTGTAAACTTGGCAGTAGAAAACCTAAACAGTATATTTGACCTCCCAGCTTCCCTATCAAATCTAAAAATCTCTAAAAGAAAACCAAAGAAAAGTAATAACAGTGATAAATGGTTTGATGAAGAATGCAAAAACCTAAGAAATAAATTGAGAAACCTATCCAACCAAAAACATAGAGACCCAGAAAACCTGAGCCTACGCCTTCACTATGGTGAATCACTAAAACAATACAGAAATACACTACGGAAAAAGAAGGAACAGCATGTCAGAAATCAGCTCAATGTAATTGAAGAATCCATAGACTCTAACCACTTCTGGGAAAATTGAAAAACACTAAACAAACAACAACACGAAGAGCTATCTATCCAAAATGGAGATGTATGAGTAAACCACTTCTCCAATCTTTTTGGCCCTATAACAGAGAACAAACAATTACATTGAATGAACTACAGGACAAAATACAAACCCTCCAACCCAAAAAGTCCTGTGGTGTTGATGGTATCCTCAATGAAATTATAAAATATACAGACCACAAATTTCAATTAGCTATACTTAAACTCTTTAACATCATCCTTAGCTCTGGCATCTTCCCCAATATTTGGAACCAAGGACTGATCACCCCAATCCACAAAAGTGGAGACAAATTTGACCCCAATAACTACCGTGGGATATGCGTCAACAGCAACCTTGGGAAAATCCTCTGCATTATCATTAACAGCAGACTACTTCATTTCCTCAGTGAAAACAATGTAATGAGCAAATGTCAAATTGGCTTTTTACCAAATTACCGTACGACAGACCACGTATTCACCCTGCACACCCTAATTGACAAACAAACAAACCAAAACAAAGGCAAAATTTTCTCATGCTTTGTTGATTTCAAAAAAGCTTTTGACTCAATTTGGCATGAGGGTCTGCTATACAAATTGATGGAAAGTGGGGTTGGGGGAAAAACATACGACATTATAAAATCCATGTACACAAACAACAAGTGTGCAGTTAAAATAGGCAAAAAACACACACATTTCTTTCCACAGGGCCGTGGGGTGAGACAGGGATGCAGTTTAAGCCCCACCCTCTTCAACATATATATCAACGAATTGGCGAGGGCACTAGAACAGTCTGCAGCACCCGGCCTCACCCTACTAGAATCTGAAGTCAAATGTCTTCTGTTTGCTGATGATCTGGTGCTTCTGTCACCAACCAAGGAGGGCCTACAGCAGCACCTAGATCTTCTGCACAGATTCTGTCAGACCTGGGCCCTGACAGTAAATCTCAGTAAGACAAAAATAATGGTGTTCCAAAAAAGGTCCAGTTGCCAGGACCACAAGTACAAATTCCATCTAGACACCGTTGCCCTAGAGCACACAAAAAACTATACATACCTCGGCCTAAACATCAGCGCCACAGGTAACTTCCACAAAGCTGTGAACGATCTGAGAGACAAGGCAAGAAGGGCCTTCTATGCCATCAAAAGGAACATAAAATTTGACATACCAATTAGGATCTGGCTAAAAATACTTGAATCAGTTATAGAACCCATTGCCCTTTATGGTTCTGAGGTCTGGGGTCTGCTCACCAACCAAGAATTCACAAAATGGGACAAACACCAAATTGAGACTCTGCATGCAGAATTCTGCAAAAACATCCTCCGTGTACAACGTAAAACACCAAATAATGCATGCGGAGCAGAATTAGGCCAATACCCGCTAATGATCAAAATTCAGAAAAGAGCCGTTAAATTCTATAACCACTTAAAAGGAAGCGATTCCCAAACCTTCCATAACAAAGCCATCACCTACAGAGAGATTAACTCGGAGAAGAGTCCCCTAAGCAAGCTTGTCCTGGGGCTCTGTTCACAAACACAAACAGACCCCACACAGACCCAGGACAACAACAACAACAACAACAACACAATTAGACCCAACCAAATCATGAGAAAACAAAAAGAGAATTACTTGACACATTGGAAAGAACAAACAAAAAAACAGACCAAACTAGAATGCTATTTGGCCCTAAACAGAGAGTACACAGTGGCAGAATACCTGACCACTGTGACTGACCCAAACTTAAGGAAAGCTTTGACTATGTACAGACTCAGTGAGCATAGCCTTGCTATTGAGAAAGGCCGCCGTAGGCAGACCTGGCTCTCAAGAGAAGACAGGCTATGTGCACACTGCCCACAAAATGAGGTGGAAACTGAGCTGCACTTCCTAACCTCCTGCCAAATGTATGACCATATTAGATACATATATTTCCCTCAGATTACAGCGATCCACAAATAAACTCCCTTATCTACTGGGTGAAAAACCACAATGTGCCATCACAGCTGCAAGATTTGTGACCTGTTGCCACAAGAAAAGGGCAATCAGTGAAGAACAAACACCATTGTAAATACAACCCATATTTATGTTTATTTATTTTCCCATTTGTACTTTAACTATTTGCACATTGTTACAACACTGTATATATACATAATATGACATTTGAAATGTCTTTATTATTTTGAAACTTCTGAGTGTGATGTTTACTGTTAATATTTATTGTTGATTTCACTTTTGTTTACTATCTACTTCACTTGCTTTGGCAATGTTAACACACGTTTCCCATGCCAATAAAGCCCTTAAATTGAATTGAATTGAATTGAGAGAGAGAGGGGAGATAGAGATAGAGAGAGAGCGAGGACAATAGGAAACGACCCATAGCAAACCGGCTCAAGTTAGTGTAACTGACAAGTTCACAATGTAGAGCAAAGGTCAACGCTGAACTAAATTTCCATCGAGGTGTCAACTCCATTTCAATTTGGATATGTGACTTCCCTTGGCTATGAGTGAGAGGACAATTGTAACTGACAAGCATTGGACGGGACGGCGAATTTGAATATTGACAAGATAGAGAGTTGACAGAAGGAATTATACTCCACCTGCAGCTGTAGGATCTTAATTTGAGCCAGTTTGATACATCAGGAAAATAATCCTGTAGCAACAGGACATTTGAATTATTATGTGGATTATAATAGACATTTTTGTAGAGGTTGATCATTTTTTGGGAAGGGAAAATAAAGTCAGAAATTCCAAAGTGGAAATTCCAAACTTAAGAAGCCTTTTTGAACCTCAAATGCATTGCAGGAAAGTTATCCTCCAACAGGGTGATCAAATTAAGATTTTACATATGTACAGCACTCAATACACATATCTGTAGTGTAGCTACTCTGACTATACAATTTAACATAATATAACGTAGAATGTCCCCTACTTAAAATCACATATTAGAGCAGTATATCCACAGTGTCACACTACAACTCCCAGAACCCACTCTGTTCACACAGAAGACTTCCTCAATCCTCTGCTGTCTGGTCCAACCATTGAGATAAATATAGGATCTGTATGAGTCTATCTCTCTACCCAGACAGCAGTGTTCCTCTGTCTGCAGTCCATCTCTCTACCCAGACAGCAGTGTTCCTCTGTATGCAGTCCATCTGTCTCATTAGAGTGACAGGCCTACTCTATAGCCGTGGCCCACAGAGTCTCTGCTGCCGTGTTGCGTCAAAGCCAGCCCTACGTCCGCCAAGCATGCACCCTCCGACTCGAGGACCGCTAGGAGAAGGCAAGCGATGGATCGCCTGATCAAAAGGCCACCGACAGATCTGTGAGCACCCTTTGAAATTGGACACACACACGCATATCGACACACACACACACACTCACGCATGCACACACAGCGACACATGCAAACACAAACAGCGACACATGCAAGCAGGCATACACCGACAAACACACACCGACACGCACACACACACACACACACACACACACACACACACACACGGGCACACACACATGCAAGGACCACCTCACATCCACGCCACTGCTTTAAACTTTAAATCCCAGAAGTGATGAGACCAGCAAATCAGAGCACATGACCAGAGGACATTCTACACACACACACAGACACACACAGGAAGACACACATTCTCAAATTCCTGCCCCGCACTACAGAGGAACACAGGGAGGAGTGAGGGAGGGACAGAGGGGGGGAGAGGGAGGGAGATGGGGAGGGAGGGAGGGAGGGAGGGGGGGAGAGAGGGAGGGAGAGAGGGAGGGAGAGAGGGAGGGAGGGAGATAGGGAGGGAGAGGGGGAGGGAGAGAGAGGGAGGATAGAGGTGCAATATCTTTACTTTTACTCTAGTATGACAATTGGGTATTTTTTCCACCACTGGGTACTACAGCAAATAATTACTGCACTTGTTATGGACTGCATCCACTAACCCCACCCAGGAGGAGTGATGCCTTCTCTGGGAGACAAAAACACACAGCACTATCCCCATCCAGTGATCTCTGTAGCTGAGCAGTTCACTCAACACACCAACCTGTAGTTAGCGAGAGCAGCTGGCAGCTTTTCTCTTCCCAATGCTTAACTCAGGCCCTTGTTAAGCCCTGGCTGTCCTGGCGGTGCTCATATAGCTGGCTGTGTCACCTTCACTAAAATAGCTTCCTGGAAGGTTAGGACTCTCAGAGAGACGGGGAGCCCAGGACCTCTTCACTAAATCATTATCCACACAGCACCTCTCTCCCTCTGACAGCTCCTCACAGGACTTGTCTGTCTCTCACACGTGCCAGCCAGCCGCATGTGGCACCAACCAACAATTAGCCTGGTTGAAATAAGACCCAAACCTACTAGTACTGTGCCACCACTTCACATCCCTTCATGCAGCCAAACTAGTGTGCTGTAATCTAACGGAGCACCAGTCTATGTGAGGAGTAGAGTGGACGTGTGCATGCAGAACAATGTGTTTTAATGTCGTTTTAATGTGTGTATCTGGGAGAGGCTGAACCCTCTCTCCCTGTAGAAGTCTCAGTGTGGCGCGGACGCTGCAGACACATGCTAAGGGCTGAGGCAAGCCTCCAGGTCCTGGGATCAAACAGCTCGGCACAGGCAATCTGTCTTCCTCGACAGCCAGGGCAGAGCGCAGAGAGAGGGGGGATGACAGCTCTTATTTTACCATGGTGGCCCTGCTCCACTACAGGCAGGCAGACCAGCTCCCAGAAGAAGCAACGGAGACAGAACCCAGCCCCTACCCCAACAAACCCTCCATAACCCTCCAAATGCATAAAATATAGGCCCATGAATTAATGAACAAAGACGCTAGTGATAAACAGACACCAACTTTAGATTCCCCTCTCCCTGCTGAACAGGGAAAATAACACAAATATATTCCTCCTGATTTCACCTAGATATGCTACCAGGAAATAGGATATCATTTATTCAGCACATTCCCTTTGTCTGTTGTGCATATATAAAGTGTAAACCGCACGGCGGCACAAGAGACATGAGAGAATTGACTAACACAGGGCCCTGCTTGAACAGTGAGACACTGATATGGCAAAACTTTATTCAAACCCCTGGAAAATCATTTCCATAACATAAAATATCAATTGCAGGCTATATTTGAACACATCAGACTTCTACGAATAAGCCAATGGTGTCATGACAAGTCTCAAGGTTGAGAATAGAGTTCACCTCAATCTGGTGACTTAACAAATCTTTCCTTCCACACCAAGCAGCCTTATTGAGATGTGGAGGGGCAGCTGGAGTCACCAATAGTCCTGTGGTTAGACGGTGTCAGGGCTAGTGTGAAGCGATTACCCCTAGAGGACATTGATCTCACCTGCTGCTGGAACACATTCCACCCCGGGAGCCTGTTCTCCCGACAAAACGGCAGCCTTTCAGGTTTGGCAGGAGTGCTTAGTCCAATCTGATCACACGGCCGTGCTCTTACCATTTCAAACAGCTCATTTTCCCCTATGCTAATGGCAGTTTAAGGGGGTTAAAGAGATAAATAAGTCCTTGCTATCTCCTGATTTAAAATCAAATGCCACCTAATTATAGCTGTATGTGTTTTCAAACACTTTGCATAATTTATTGTTCTGCTTTTTCTAATCTACAGATTTCTATCAGTGGGCTGTATGTTTTTTCCTCCAGTCTTATAATGAAATTCTAATGCTCTGCCACTACAGCTGCCAACAGAAGCCTGAAAGAGATAAGGTGGGGTAAAAAGGCTTTCATAGTCAGCTCTCACCTTGTAAGGATTGGCCTGCCGTCATTAGGGGCCATTGTCAGCTCTGAGAGCACACATGCCAATAGAGATCACAGGGGATCTGCCACAACACTTCTCCTTAGCAATCAGGCGCCAAAAAAAGGACTGCTTTGTGTTTTCCTAGCTTTCATCGCTATTTTGATGATTATAATTTTAGCTAATCGAAGAAGGAGTAGAAGTAGTATTTACGATACAACATGCATGGTCAAAATGCATGATATATTCAGCTATTCAACACAGGACAACAAGTCCATCTATTGGCTCCAATGTCACTGAAGAGGAAGGTTTTTGATTTATTACTGTAGTTGCGTTCCATTCAATTATAAAGAAACAGAGGCTTTTGGATCTGTGTTAGGCCTCTTGCTGAGAGAGTATTTGTGGCACACATACACACACACACACACACACACACACACACACACACACACACACACACACACACACACACACACACAAACACACACACAATTTAATCAATGAGCCCCTGAGACCAGATGGTCTTTGCATTCCTAATCCAGGTGTCTGTTAGTTAGAGACCTGTAGCAGCAGCATTAGCATGGGGCTGAGAAGTAATGGATGGGAGGAGCATGCAGTTGTTCATCCTCTCTGTGGGCTCTCCATCGCAGCGAGTCTGAGAGAGTATTTGTGGCACGCATATACGCATACACACACAAACACACAAACACACACACACACACGCACACACACACACACACATTCTTGTACAGCTAACCTTGTGGGGACACACAATTCAGTCCCATTCAAATCCTATTTTCTCTAACCCCTAACCCTAACCCTAACCCTAACCCTAACCCTAACCCAACCCTAACCCTAACCCTAACCTTAACCCTAACCCTAAACCTAAACTTAACCCAAAAACCTAACCTTAACCCTAACCCTAAACCTAACCCTAGCTCCTAAACCTAACCCTAAAACTAACCATAGCTTCTAACCCTAACCCTTAACGTAATTCTAACCTTAACACTAATTCTAACCTTAACCCTAAACCCCCTAGAAATAACATTTGACCTTGTGGGGACTAACAAAATGTCCCTAGTTGGTCCATTTTTTGTTCATTTACTATTTTGGTGGGGACTTCTGGTCCCCACAAGAATAGTTAAAAACGTCCACACACACACACACACACACACACACACACACACACACACACACACACACACACACACACACACACACACACACACACACACACACACACACACACACACACACTTTAATCAATGAGCCCCTGAGACCAGATGGTCTTTGCATTCCTAATCCAGGTGTCTGTTAGTTAGAGACCTGTAGCAGCAGCATTAGCATGGGGCTGGGAAGTAATGGATGGGAGGAGCATGCAGTTGTGCATCCTCTCTGTGGGCTCTCCATCGCAGCGAGTCGATAGTGCTGACAGGCTGGGGCTTAGTACATCAGACAGCTCCCATCCCAGGACAACACACAGGACACACAGCTCAATAGTGGGAGTTCCCCCTGAATATTCCCTATATTCACTCCCTCTGTCCACAACAGCTGGGGCTGCATTCCAATAGGAAGTCTACTGCTGTCCCATCCTTAAAGGATACGTTCCCACTATAGTAGTGGGAGGTGGATGTGGAACACAATGTTGTATACGTTTTGATCAGTTGAAAGTTGACCTGTTAGTCCTTATTTGGGTTACGTTCACAGGACAACATGTCCCATTCAATACAAGGGATCAAACCTGAAGCCCATTCATGACTCTACAGTATCACCAGAAACAGATGGATATGATGATAGATCACATCTAAAGATACAGTCATAGCTATCATCTTTCATACAGGGATTAATATAGGATCTCAGTCTGCCCTTATACCGTAGTGTTGTAATCCTGATGGGCCAAGCGTGATTAAAACGCATATTGCTATTGAGCGTTCCAAATGTCAGGGCAATAGCAATCTGAACACGCTATTACTGTACATATCAATGATTATTGCCTTGTTTTCTGAGCGTGCTTGGTTGTGATATGTTGTGGATGGATGGTCATAAGGGTTCATTAGTGGAGCAGCCTGCCTGCGGCTCTGATTTCACCTCTGATCTAAGCTAATTTGATTTGGATGCGGGCGGGTTGGGAAAGATGAGATGCCGAGTCAGGCCAGAGTAAGTTTAATCAGACACATACTGTACATCAACGTTGTTCTCTTTTACATCCACACATGTCCTACAGCTCCCAATGTACTTTGGAGCAGTATGACAACAGTGGCTGCTGTATTCAAAACCCCACATTTATTTTTCATAGCATGAAATGCATTGATGGGGTTGATGGGGTTTTGGGGTTTTCTTAGTGTTTTTTTCTGTGGATTGTATTTCCCTCATAATAGAGCCAGACTATGGTTGTGTATGGGGACGAGAAGTCAGGGATCAGAGCAGTCAGGGATCAGAGCAGTCAGGGATCAGAGCAGTCAGGGATCAGAGCAGTCAGGGATCAGGGCAGTCAGGGATCAGGGCAGTCAGGGATCAGAGCAGTCAGGGATCAGAGCAGTCAGGGATCAGGGCAGTCAGGGATCAGAGCAGTCAGGGATCAGGGCAGTCAGGGATCAGGGCAGTCAGGGATCAGAGCAGTCAGGGATCAGGGCAGTCAGGGATCAGAGCAGTCAGGGATCAGAGCAGTCAGGGATCAGAGCAGTCAGGGATCAGGGCAGTCAGGGATCAGAGCAGTCAGGGATCAGAGCAGTCAGGGATCAGAGCAGTCAGGGATCAGAGCAGTCAGGGATCAGAGCAGTCAGGGATCAGAGCAGTCAGGGATCAGCGCTCAATGACTACTGTGTTAGCATTCTTCTCTCATTACCTCATTATTTACCCCATGTCCCAACGAAGGAGTCACAAGTCTCTCTCTTTCTCTCTCTCTGTCTCTCTCTCTCACTCTCTCAGTCTCATTAGGTCAGTGTGTGGTGATTTGTCAGTGTGCCTGTGTTGATTAATTGGCCTAAGGCGCCCTTATATTTGGGGCCTGTCAGCAGCGTTCCAGAGTGCCAGGGCCGCCCCACTGAACTGCAGCACCACCCATGTGGCCCCATTTGGGCTAAATGAGCTGTGAAGGGTCTCAACTCAGCCAGGTCGCTCAAGATTCACTGCATAATTCCAACGTCCGTCCAGGGAAGCAGGACATCAGGAGATTACTTAAAAACCGGACCCTAGGGGCAACAGTGAGCACTATTACCATCAAGTAGGCTTGGGTTTTGCTCTGGCGTAAGCCATGAGATCTGGCTCCGAAGGTCACGTGTTCAATCCCAGTGGTAGGCACTTAAATTTTTTAAAAAATGTGATCCCAAACCTTAACCCTTACCTTAACCATTTGGAATTGATGCCTAAACTTATCCTTCGAAATTTGACCTTTATCGCCAAACGTCAGATTCTGCAGTGACGTCAGATTCTGCAGTGACGTCAGATTCTGCAGTGACGTCAGATTCTGCAGCCCGCTGCAACAGCACATGCAAGTGCCCACCAACACACACACACACTGTCACGATCGTCTTGAAGCGAAGTAGACCAAGGCGCAGCGTGTGAAACAAACATGACTTTATTTAATTAAAGTACTAACAAAACACGACTCGTGAAGTCCACGGTTAACAATACCGACACGGAACAAAAACCCACAACACCCAAGGGAAAACATACAGTTTAAATATGGCTCCCAATCAGAGACAACCCACAACAGCTGACACTCGTTGCCTCTGATTGGGAGCCACTCTGGCCAACATAGACATAGAACAACTTAGAATACCCAACATAGAAAATGAACACATAGAATGAACACACCCTGGCTCAACATATAGAGTCCCCGAGCCAGGGTGTGACACACACAAACACACACACACACACACACACACACACACACACACACAAGCACAAGCACGTATGCAAGCGCACACACGCACACACTCATCCTACCCTAACCCTCTCTGCTACGCACGCCTGCATTCCCACATGATGTGTCACACCCCATCAATACATAATAAGTTACTGCCTCTCTGGTCTGTCAATGGTCCTGTCTTCACCATGCCCCCTCCTTCTTGATAGCCTGAAGGGGTGTGTGTGTGCGGTCGTGCGTGTGTGCGTGCGTGCGTGTGTTTGTGCGTGTGCATGTGTTTAGAGCGGCCATACACAGTCGTTCAGTATGTAGTTCAGCAGCACACACCCACTTGTCTGGCCTTGGATGTATACTGTACTGTGGTCGGGTTGTGCATGAATGCAAGTGATAATGTTTGCCCTCTTTCCTAGATGATTATTTTTGTTTTCCTTTAACCAGGAGCGAGACCTTGGTGGACGAGAGGAGCCCCCCTCCTCTGAGATTCAATCTGATGATGAGTAACAGAGGGGGAAAATCGGGGTTTGAAGGTCACCATACACTGCACTGTACATCTGGAGGGTAAAATTGCATGTTTCCATGATTATGGACAATCAGATCGTATTAGGAAGTAACTTCCTCAGAAGTAAGCCAACTTTCTGAAAGGATGGAGGATGGACCTCAAGAAAAGAACAGAGTCAATTTTGCAGATATTCCCTAGCTGAACTGATCCCAAACACACCAGCACATCAGCTAATCTTTACTTGATCACACATCTGGAGAACATTGTGTTCAATTGTACCAATGACCATGCAATATAATTACCTCCATACTAATTGCAGTAATTATATAGTTATTATTGCAGGGATATTTTGAACAAACAGCTGGTGCTGAAGCTGGAAGTAGACTAATAGTGATCCCATCAGACATTAGGTTGCCAATAAAATTATCCTTGTACGTTACAATAACAAAATTCTTTATTCTATTCATCAAGTGTCAATCTTATGCTAGCCACCAGCACTCATATCAGTTGCCTGGCCAACCCATGCCAAAAGCATTCCTAAAGTGGCCTGTGTCACCAGGCGAGGGTGGACGCAACGTACACATCAACTACATGTGTCGGGATGCAAATGAGTGCACTGGAGCAGACCTTATAATGCATCCTTATGAGAGTGATGATCTGTGTTTGTGTGTATGTGCGTTTGTGTGTGTGTGTGTGAACCAGTGTGTCTGTGTGTGTGCGTATACCGGTGTGTAAGTACCGGTGTGTGTGTACCGGTGTGTGTGTGCATGTGTCCGTGCCAGTGAATGTGTGTGCGTGTGTCCGCCTGCATGCGTATCTGTGTGTGTGCATGCTTATGTGCATGTGTTTGTCTGAGCCACCCCATAAAAAATGAACAGGTCTGGGATGCAGGTGCCACACAAAAATATGAACTGAGTCATGAACTGAAAGCATGTCTTCTGATTGGACGTAATCAAAGAGGAAAGACAAAAGCACAAAGGGAGTTATATGAACAGGTACCAGAGGAGTTAACCAATCCATGTTGAGCTGGCAGGCTTCCCTCCCTCCCCCTCCCATTTGGAGGCCCAGCCCATGTCACTCAGAGCCGCTGACAGAGCCGCCCGTCATGCCTGAGACAGGGCGGAACGTGGCTGCCGGTGTTTTCACTTTCCAGCGTCACACTCGCTAAGGTAAACAGTCAATGGTCACAGATTCACTCTCTCCCTCTCTCTGCCTTTGTGTGCAGCACACCTGAGCTGAACCTGACACCCACCAGGGAATGAACTGAATGAGGGGAATGAGGCGAAACAAGGCAGAAAGAGGGAAAAAGGGAAAGAGAGAGAAAGAGAAATGGCTGGGGGTGATGAATGCAGGAGTCTGAAGCCCTCAACACATTGCCCCATGGTACATTACATCTCTTCACCTTTCTACCTAATTGATAGATGACAGATCCATCACTAAGTCTGCTAACTGAACACACACACCCAGGACAGAGTTATTGGCCTGTTGCTGATTGAGTACAGAGACTGTGAGCAGAAACAATGTGGTGGTAAAGAGGCAATCTGAGATTTGTACATCAATTTCCTTTGTTATTGTTTAAACTACAGATTGTCCCTTTAAACCCACATGGAAGAATCCTGACTTATTGACCAGACTGCTCATCAAGGTAATGTTAATCACCTCTATACTCTGTCAGCACTGATGCCATAGACACCACTAATCATACCATAAAGCCGTAGTAAAACTATGCCTGCATGTGTTTGATCCTCAATGATAGCTTTGGTGGGTAACTTTGAACTAAGTTGTTGACTATGGAAATAGAATGGATACCCCTACACTCTTAGAAAAAAGGGTTCCAAAAGGGTTCTTCGGCTATCCCCATAGGAGAATATGTTTTGGTTCCAGGTAAAACTCTGTGGAAAGGGTTCTACGTGGAACTCAAAAGGGTTCTACTTAGAACCAGAAGGGTTCTACCTGGAAACAAAAAGGGTTCTTCAAAGGCTTCTCCTATGGGGACAGCCGAAGAACCCTTTTAGGTTCTAGATAGCACCTTTTTTCTAAGAGTATACAGTGCATTCGGAAAGTATTCAAACTAGTTTTTTCCACATTTTGTTATGTTAAAGCCTTATTCTAAAATTGATTAAATTATTTCCTCATCAATCTACACAATATACCACATAATGACAAAGCGAAAACAGATTTTTAGACATTTTAGCAAATGTATTAAAAATAAACCTTATTTACATAAGTAGTCAGACCCTTTGCTGTGAGACTCGAAAATTGAGCTCAGGTGCATCCTGTTTCCATTGATCATCCTTGAGATGTTTCTACAACTTGATTGGAGTCCACCTGTGGTAAATTCAATTGATTGGACATGATTTGGAAAAGGCACACACCTGTCTATATAAGGTCCCACAGTTAACAGTGCATGTCCGAGCAAAAACCAAGCCATGAGGTCGAAGGAATTGGCTGTAGAGCTCCGAGACAAGATTGTGTCAAGGCACAGATCTGGGGAAGGGTACCAAAAAAGTTCTGCAGCATTGAAGGTCCCCAAGAACACAGTGGCCTCCATCATTCTAAAATGGAAGAAGTTTGGAACCACCAAGACTCTTCCTAGAGCTGGCCACCCGGCCAAACTGAGCAATCGGGGAAGAAGGGCCTTGGTCAGGGAGGTGACCAAGAACCCGACTCTGACAGAGCTCCAGAGTTCCTCTGTGGAGATGGGAGAACCTTCCAGAAGAACAACCATCTCTGCAGCAATCCATCAATCAGGCATTTATGGCACACAGCCAAGACAATGCAGGAGTGGCATCGGTACAAGTCTCTGAATGTCCTTGAGTGGCCCAGCCAGAGTCCGGACTTGAACCCGATGGATCATCTCTGGAGAGACCTGAAAATAGCTGTGCAGCCACGCTCCCCATCCAACCTGACAGAGCTTGAGAGGATCTGCAGAGAAGAATGGGAGAAACTCCCCAAGTACAGGTGTGCCAAGCTTGTAGCGTCATACACAAGAAGACCCGAGGCTGTAATTGCTGCCAAAAGTGCTTCAACAAAGTACTGAGTAAAGGGTCTGAATACTTATGTAAATGTGATATTTCAGTTTTAAATGTTTTATAAATGTGCAAAAAATTCTACTAACCTGTTTTTTCTTTGCCATTATGGGTTATTGTGTGTAGATTGATGAGGGGGGGAAAAACTATTTAATCCATTTTAGAATAAGGCTGTAACGTAACAAAATGTGGAAAAAGTAAAGGGGTCTGAATACTTTCCGAAGGCACTGGATACGCCTACAATGGAGAGAAGCAAAGGAGAGAAGAAGTAGAGGCAGGTTTAATAGAGTACAGACAGGTGTACACAATGGGCTGTGACACAGATGATAACCATTCAATGACTGACTGTGTTTCCTGTTGGCAGTCTAGTTTCAGAGTATATCTCAATGGAACAGGATAAACTACAGGATGCTAAGTAAACAAGTAGAGAAAGACACACACACACACACACACACAGTCACACACACACACACAGTCACACACGGAGACATCCTGCAGACGGCATCTCACTTCACCCTTTAGACTGAGAATCAGCACCTGAACAAAGCCACACGTGGAACTCACACAGGGGATGTCAGGCATGGTATTCACAAAGAAAATGATAATCCATCAACTTTGTTTTCTATAAACAGGGATTACTTCTTTACCAAAACAGCAACAACAAAAAAGCTAACAAAGTATACAGTATGGTCAATGAATGTATTATCTCTTAAGCCCAGGGCTGTGTTGGTTATTGAATAAGCAGTGGCTTTGTGTCATAAACAATTACTGTTCCCCACTTTCCACAGAAGCCTGGTAAATGTGACTGCCGTTGGAGCACAAGCCGATTGGCTCCTGTTTGGAACCATTCAAATGCTTTGATTGACAGCTGTGTTCTAGGAGGTGGGACTTTGTCTTCCAACTCTTTATGATTGTTTTGCTAACTGCAAACCCCATCAGATACACCCCCCCCCCCCCCCCCCCCAATTCCCCCCACTCCCCCTACTGTGATTCGCTATTCGTTTTATAAGGATTATGCAGCACTTCTCTGTCACATGTTTGCCGCATTGTATCCCCTCCAGTCACTCAAGAGCAACACGCTCGCACTTCAAAGCTACTCCATCGCAATTGTTGTCTCAGTCGCCTATTATAAACAAGCCATTTTTAGATAAAGGCCGTAATTGTGCAAAAGTGTGGCACAAATGGCTTTGTAGCATTACTGTAGCCCCTTTCTTCATTGCACCCCTGTACAACAGTGCTGAAAGCTCTCTCCAATTGAAGTTCTGCTTTCATCCAGCATAAAAGCCGAGTCTGCGAGTGAGAAGGAACACACTCTGTCTACTCTACAAACATGTGAATACTTACCCACAATGCTTTGGGTACAGAGGCCAAAACAGCATTTTTTTCTGGAACACAATCACTATTTTGTATGGCTCTGACATCACATCGGTAAAGTTTCATTTGACTAATTTCTGTCTCAAAGTGGTTGATTCTCTCTCATTGTGCAGTTGATTCACTCATTGTGGAATTGATTCTCTCGCATAGTGCAGTTGATTCGCTCTCATAGTGTGGTTGATTCTCTTTCATAGTGTGGTTGATTCTCTCTCATAGTGTGGTTGATTCCCTCATAGTGGAGTTGACTCTCTCTCATAGTGTGGTTGATTCTCTCATAGTGGAGTTGATACTCTCTCATAGTGCAGTTGCTTCTCTCTCAAAGTGCAGTTGATACTCTCTCATAGTGCAGCTGATTCTCTCTCATAGTGTGGTTGATTCTTTCATAGTGGAGTTGATTCTCTCTCATGGTGCAGTTGATTTTCTCTCAAAGTGGTTGATTCTCTCTCAAAGTGCAGTTGATTCTCTCTCATAGTGCAGTTTGTTCTCTCTCAAAGTGGTTGATTCACTCTCATAGTGCAGTTGATTCTCTCTCATAGTGCAGTTGATTCTCTCTCAAAGTGTTTGATTCACTCTCATAGTGCAGTTGATTCTCTCTCATAGTGGAATTGATTCTCTCTCATAGTGGAATTGATTCTCTCTCATAGTGGAGTTGATTCTCTCTCATAGTGGAATTGATTCTTTCTCACAGGGACACTCCGCAGAAAGGTCAAACTCTGGGTTTTTCTTCTTGTTTGAAAATGTCAACATCAAAGAGGATTTGGTCTTTACCAGAGGGTGAGTTCTCACTGTCCTGGACATCTAGGACCATGTCCATGTTCCTAAGGAGGTAGAGAGGCAGACCAAAATGGACTAGGCTTGGAAGTTGCTGGTGAGAGACAGCTATTAGTGTCATGTTGATGGGGTGGCCTGCTTTTAAATGAAAAACACTGCCCCTTTACAAACGGCAAATATCTATTCGAACAGACGACATACTCCACTGGTGAGTAAAAATGACTTTGCTGTGCTTGAAAATCAATTACTCCATCTTTACTTTGATGATCCTAAACGAAGTAACTCTAAAAAATACATGTACTTCGTACATTGCCAATAAAACTTAACCACTTCATAATACTGAACCACTTCGAAAAGCAATAAGTGAAATATGTACTCTCTCAACATCTGTGTTAATGAAGAGTTGCTATTCAACCATGGCAATTTACTTCTAATGTAATTGAGAGAAGGCATTGCAAACTCCCAGACTGCACTGACAGACACACACTGCTGACGTGACGTCCTCTGACATGTGTCCTATGTCACATGCAAAGGGTGTGTGTGTATATGTGTGTGTGTGTCTCAAATCAAAATCAAATCAAATTGTATTTGCCTCATGCGCCGAATACAACAGGTGTAGTAGACCTTACAGTGAAATGCTTACTTACAAGCCCTTAACCAACAATGCAGTTTTTTTAAAAGAAGAAAAAAAAGAAAAGAAAAAAAAGAGACGAAAATATGAAATAAACAAATATAAAAGTGTTAAGTAAAAAATAGATAAGTTACAAATAAAAAAATAGCTAATAATTAAAGAGCAGCAGTAAACTAAAATAACAGTAGGGAGGCTATATACAGGTACCGGTACAGAGTCAATATTCGGGGGCACATGTTTGTCAAGGTAATATGTACATGTGGGTAGAGTTAAAGTGACCATGCATAAATAATAAACAGAGTAGCAGCAGCGTAAAAGAGGGGGTGGGGTGGGGTGGGGTGGGGTGGAAGGGGCAATGCAAATAGTCCAGGTAGCCATGATTAGCTGTTCAGGAGTCTCATTGCTTGGGTGTAGAACTATTAAGAAGCCTTTTGGACCTAGACTTGGCGCTCCGGTACCGCTTGCCATGCGGTAGCAGAGAGAACAGCCTATGACAAGGGTGGCTGGAATCTTTGACAATATTTAGGGCCTTCCTCTGACACCTCTGGAGGCAGGAAGCTTGGCCCCAGTGATAATAATAATATAATAATATGCCATTTAGCAGACGCTTTTATCCAAACCGACTTACAGTCATGCGTGCATACATTTTTTTTGTGTATGGGTGGTCCCGGTGATCGAACCGACTACCTTGGCGTTACAAGCGCCGTGCTCTACCAGCTGAGCTACAGAGGCACTACCCTCTGTAGTGCCTTGCAGTCGGAGGCCGAGCAGTTCCCATACCAGGCGGTGATGCAACCAGTCAGGATGCTCTCGATGGTGTAGCTGTATAACTTTTTGAGGATCTGAGGACCCATGCCAAATCTTTTCAGTCTCCTGAGGGGGAAAAGGCTTTGTCGTGCCCTCTTCACGACTGTCTTGGTGTGTTTGGACCATGATAGTTTGTTGGTGATGTGGACACCAAGGAACTTGAAGCTCTCAACCTGTTCCACTACAGACCCGTTGATGAGAATGTGGGCATGCTCAGTCCTCTTTTTTTTCCTGTAGTCCACAATCATCTCAATTTGTCTTGATCACGTTGAGAGAGAGGTTGTTATCCTGGCACCACACAGCCAGGTCTCTGACCTCCTCCCTATAGGTTGTCTCATCGTTGTCTGTGATCAGGCCTACCACTGTTGTGTCATCTGCAAACGTAATGATGGTGTTGGAGTCGTGCCTGGCCATGCAGTCATGGGTGAACAGGGAGAACAGGAGGAGTGAGCACACACCCCTGAGGGGCCCCCGTGTTGAGGATCAGCGTGGCAGATGTGTTGTTACCTACCCTTACCACCTAGGGGCGGCCTGTCATGAAGTCCAGGATCCAGTTGCAGAGGGAGGTGTTTAGTCCCAGGGTCCTTAGTTTAGTGATGAGCTTTGAGGGCAGTATGGTGTTGAACGCTGAGCTGTAGTCAATGAATAGCATTCTCACGTAGGTGTTCCTCTTGTCCAGGTGGGAAAGGGCAGTGTGGAGTGCAATAGAGATTGCATCATCTGTGGATCTGTTTGGGCGGTATGCAAATTTGGAGTGGGTCTAGGGTTTCTGGGATAATGGTGTTGATGTGAGCCATGACCAGCCTTTCAAAGCACTTCATGGCTATAGACGTGAGTGCTACGGGTCGGTAGTAATTTAGGCAGGTTATCTTAGTATTCTTGGGCACAGGGACTATGGTGGTCTGCTTGAAACATGTTGGTATTACAGACTCAGTCAGGGGACATGTTGAAAATGTCACTGAAGACACTTGCCAGTTGGTCAGCGCATGCTCGGAGTACATGTCCTGGTAATCCATCTGGCCCTGCTGCCTTGTGAATGATGACCTGCTTAAAAGTCTTACTCACATCGGCTAAGGAGATCACATAGTCATCCGGAACAGCTGATGCTCTCATGCATGCTTCAGTGTTGCTTGCCTCGAAGCGAGCATAGAAGTGATTTAGCTCGTCTGGTAGGCTGGTGTCACTGGGCAGCTCGCGGCTGTGCTTCCCTTTGTAGTCTGTAATAGTTTTCAAGCCCTTCCAAATCTGACGAGTGTCAGAGCCGGTGTAGTACGATTCAATGTTAGTCCTGTATTGACTCTTTGCTGTTTGATAGTTCGTCGGAGGGCATAGCGGGATTTCTTATGAGCGTCAGGGTTAGAGTCCTGCTCCTTGAAAGCGGCAGCTCTACCCTTTAGCTCAGTGCCGATGTTGCCTGTAATCCATGGCTTCTGGTTGGGGTATGTACGTACGGTCACTGTGGGGACGACGTCATCGATGCACTTATTGATGAAGCCAGTGACTGATGTGGTGTACTCATCAATGCTATCGGAAGAATCCTGGAACATTTTCCAGTCTGTGCTAGCAAAACAGTCCTTTAGCTTAGCATCTGCGTCATCTGACCACTTCCTTATTAACTGAGTCACTGGTGCTTCCTGCTTTAGTTTTTGATCATAAGCAGGAATCAGGAGGATAGAGTTATGGTCAGATTTGCCAAATGAAGGGTGAGGGAGAGCTTTGTACGCGTCTCTGTGTGTGGAGTAAAGGTGGTCTAGAGTTTTTTTCCCTCTGGTTGCACATTTAACATGCTGGTAGAAATGAGGTAGAACGGATTTAAGTTTCCCTGCATTAAAGTCCCTGGCCACTAGGAGTGCTGCCTCTGGATGAGCGTTTTCCTGTTTACTTATGGCCTTATACAGCTCATTGAGTGCAATCTTAGTGCCAGCATCAGTTTGTGGTGGTAAATAGACAGCTCCGAAAAATATAGATCTACAGCTTATTGTATGTGTGCGTGTGTGTGCGTGTGTGCAATTATGTGTACATACGTGCATGCGTGTGTGTATGTGTGTGTGTGCGTGTGACAGAGTGAGCAGGCTACAGACAGAGGCCACTGGGAAATCAAGGAGCACTTTGTCATGCATCCTTAAATGTGTGACACAATGTCCCAGGAGACGGCGGCTGATTGGTCTAGGAGGCGTCAGAGAGAGATTGGTGAGTGACGGGCGTAAGGGGACGGGGACGGGGTGACGGAGGTTAGACACACAGGACAGGATTTTGACATCTCAGGGTGGCAACCTGTCACCGGCAGCAGGCAATGTGTCGTCATGCTGCCAAACCAGGACATAAGGGAGAGTGACGACATTGGGAAGCTGACAACGCCAATCAAAACACTCCATCACCAAGTGCACTGGTATAAATTGATTTGCATTTTAATGAGGGAAATAAGTATTTGACCCCCTCTCAATCAGAAAGATTTCTGGCTCCCAGGTATCTTTTATACAGGTAACGAGCTGAGATTAGGAGCACACTCTTAAAGGGAGTGCTCCTAATCTCATCTTGTTACCTGTATAAAAGACACCTGTCCACAGAAGCAATCAATCAATCAGATTCCAAACTCTCCACCATGGCCAAGACCAAAGAGCTCTCCAAGGATGTCAGGGACAAGATTGTAGACCAACACAAGGCAGGAATGGGCTACAAGACCATCGCCAAGCAGCTTGGTGAGAAGGTGACAACAGTTGGTGCGATTATTCGCAAATGGAAGAAACACAAAAGAACTGTCAATCTCCCTCAGCCTGGGGCTCCATGCAAGATCTCACCTCGTGGAGTTGCAATGATCATGAGAACGGTGAGGAATCTGCCCAGAACTACACGGGAGGATCTTGTCAATGATCTCAAGGCAGCTGGGACCATAGTCACCAAGAAAACAATTGGTAACACACTACGCCGTGAAGGACTGAAATCCTGCAGCGCCCGCAAGGTCCCCCTGCTCAAGAAAGCACATATGCAGGGCCGTCTGAAGTTTGCCAATGAACATCTGAATGATTCAGAGGAGAACTGGGTGAAAGTGTTGTGGTCAGATGAGACCAAAATTGAGCTCTTTGGCATCAACTCAACTCGCCGTGTTCGGAGGCCGGAACTCGCCGTGTTCACCAGCCGGAACACTCAAGCTTCATGTACTGACCAATCAAAACACTTAAACTCTGACCCTCAATACTGACCAATTCAGCAGACAGAAGGGACACAAAATAAATTAGATACAAATGATGAACGTTATAAACACGAGACAACTACATCTAACTGGAGTCCTTTTAGTCCAACAGGCCATGGACACTAACTACATGATACAGTCACTGATGTTAAGACCTCACTTGACATACTTGAAGTTTCTACTGCAAAGGCCCAGGCACGCACAATGACATTGAATGTAGTAGTCACTAAGACTGTGAAAAGTGTAATGCATAGGCTGGTTGGTTCAACACTGTACTGGCAAGACATGTTAAAGTTGTACTCCTGAACTAGGTTGATCTTGGGATTCTCCAAAACACTTCCATGAATCACCAGTGTCTCCATTTTTAAAAAAGGCAGCTGTAAAAAAAACTACAGGGGGCCACAAATAATTACCAAATGTGTCCTTCATATTTACACTGTCTTAATTATCTGTAGGAGAGAGGGAGAAGAGAGAGGGAGAAGAGAGAGGGAGGGAGATAGGGGGGAGAGAAGGAGAAGAGAGAGGGGGAAGAGAGGGATAGGAGAGGGAAAAGAGAGGGAGAAGAGAGAGGGGGAAGAGAGGGAGAAGAGAGGGGGACAAGAGGGAGAAGAGAGAGAGAAGAGGGGGAAGAGAGAGGGGGAAGAGAGAGGGAAGAGAGGGAGAAGAGAGAGGGGGAAGAGAGCGGAAGAAGACAGGGAGAAATAGGCTGTCAGGGGTTTGGTTATGTTACTTTTACAGTTACTAGTTACCTCTCCAAAATTGTAATCAGTAACGTAACTTTTGAATTATCCAAACTCAGTAATGTAATCTGATTACTTTCAGGTACTTTTAGATTACTTTCCCCTTAAGAGGCATTAGAAGAAGACAAAAATGTTTATTACCAATTGAAATACATTAATGTTATAGTTTACATAGCTGGCCTTAAATGGATGTTGAATGTAACTTTATGGGTTACAGTGAGGGAAAAAAGTATTTGATCCCCTGCTGATTTTGTACGTTTGTCACGTTCGTTTAATGACGGGTCAGACCAAGGCGCAGCGTGATATGCGTACATATTTATTCACTTATAAACACAATGACAAAACAACAAACGAAACGAAACGTGAAGTCCAAGGTAGAACACACAACATACCTTACACGGAACAAGATCCCACAACTCAACAGTGCCAATAGGCTGCCTAAGTATGATCCCCAATCAGAGACAACGAGCGACAGCTGCCTCTGATTGGGAACCACACCGGCTAACATAGAACTATACATACTAGAATGACTACCATAGAATATACACAACACAGAATATACACACCCTGACTCAACATATACGAGTCCCCTGAGTCAGGGCGTGACAACATTTGCCCACTGACAAAGAAATGATCAGTCTATAATTTTAATGGTAGGTTTATTTGAACAGTGAGAGACAGAATAACAACAACAAAATCCAGAAAGATTCATGTCAAAAATGGTATAAATTGATTTGCATTTTAATGAGGGAAATAAGTATTTGACCCCCTCTCAATCAGAAAGATTTCTGGCTCCCAGGTATCTTTTATACAGGTAACGAGCTGAGATTAGGAGCACACTCTTAAAGGGAGTGCTCCTAATCTCATCTTGTTACCTGTATAAAAGACACCTGTCCACAGAAGCAATCAATCAATCAGATTCCAAACTCTCCACCATGGCCAAGACCAAAGAGCTCTCCAAGGATGTCAGGGACAAGATTGTAGACCAACACAAGGCAGGAAAGGGCTACAAGACCATCGCCAAGCAGCTTGGTGAGAAGGTGACAACAGTTGGTGCGATTATTCACAAATGGAAGAAACACAAAAGAACTGTCAATCTCCCTCAGCCTGGGGCTCCATGCAAGATCTCACCTCGTGGAGTTGCAATGATCATGAGAACGGTGAGGAATCTGCCCAGAACTACACGGGAGGATCTTGTCAATGATCTCAAGGCAGCTGGGACCATAGTCACCAAGAAAACAATTGGTAACACACTACGCCGTGAAGGACTGAAATCCTGCAACGCCCGCAAGGTCCCCCTGCTCAAGAAAGCACATATACAGGGCCGTCTGAAGTTTGCCAATGAACATCTGAATGATTCAGAGGAGAACTGGGTGAAAGTGTTGTGGTCAGATGAGACCAAAATTGAGCTCTTTGGCATCAACTCAACTCGCCGTGTTCGGAGGAGGAGGAATGCTGCCTATGACCCCAAGAACACCATCCCCACCGTCAAACATGAAGGTGGAAACATTATGCTTTGGGGGTGTTTTTCTGCTAAGGGGACAGGACAACTTCACCGCATCAAAGGGACGATGGACGGCGCCATGTACCGTCAAATCTTGGGTGAGAACCTCCTTCCCTCAGCCAGGGCATTGAAAATGGGTCGTGGATGGGTATTCCAGCATCACAATGACCCAAAACACACGGCCAAGGCAACAAAGGAGTGGCTCAAGAAGAAGCACATTAAGGTCCTGGAGTGGCCTAGCCAGTCTCCAGACCTTAATCCCATATAAAATCTGTTGAGGGAGCTGAAGGTTTGAGTTGCCAAACATCAGGCTCAAAACCTTAATGACTTGGAGAAGATCTGCAAAGAGGAGTGGGACAAAATCCCTCCTGAGATGTGTGCAAACCTGGTGGCCAACTACAAGAAACGTCTGACCTCAGTGATTGCCAACAAGGGTTTTGCCACCAAGTACTAAGTCATGTTTTGCAGAGGGGTCAAATACTTATTTCCCTCATTAAAATGCAAATCAATTTATAACATTTTTGACATGCGTTTTTCTGGATTTTGTTGTTGTTATTCTGTCTCTCACTGTTCAAATAAACCTACCATTAAAATTATAAACTGATCATTTCTTTGACAGTGGGCAAACGTACAAAATCAGCAGGGGATCAAATACTTTTTTCCCTCACTGTATGTAGGCTTCTAACAAATTGCTTTCTACTTCAATACAGATAATAAAACAAGTAGGCTTCATATTCACATTAAAAAGAACATGACTTGGAAACAAGGAAATATACAGTGCATTCGGAAAGTATTCAGACCCTTTGACTTTTTCCACATTTTGTTATGCTACAGCCTTATTCTAAAATGGATTAATTTTTTTTTTTCCCCTTATCAATCTACACACAATACCCCATAATGACAAAGCGAAAACAGGTTTTTAGAAATGTATGCAAATGTATAAAAATACAATAAAAATAAACGTTATTTACATAACTATTCAGACCCTTTGGTATGAGACTCGAAATTGAGCTCAGGTGCATCCTGTTTCCATTGGTCATCCTTGAGATGTTTCTACAACTTGAGGTAAATTCAATTGATTGTACATGATGGAAAGGCACACACCTGTCTATATAAGGTCCCACAGTTAACAGTGCATGTTAGAGCAATAAGTGTGAGGTCAAAGGAATTGTCCGTAGAGCTCCGAGACAGGATTGTGTCAAAGCACAGATCTTGGGAAGGGTACCAAAAACGTTCACCTACCAACAGAAAAATGACCCTAATCACACAGCCAAGACAACACAGGAGTGTCCTTGAGTGGCCCAGCCAGAGCCTGGACTTGAACCCGATCGAACATCTCTGGAGAGACCTGAAAATAGCTGTGCAGCAACGCTCCCCATCCAACCTGACAGAGCTTGAGAGGATCTGCAGAGACAAATGGAAGAAACTCCCCAAATACAGGTGTGCCAAGCTTGTAGCGTCATACCCAAGAAGACTTGAGGCTGTAATCACTGCCAACGGTGCTTCAACAAAGTACTGAGTAAAGGGTCTGAATACTTATGTAAATGTGGTTTTTCAGTTTTATATTTTTTTATAAATTTGCAAACATTTCTAAAAACCTGTTTTCTTTGTCATTATGGGGTATTGTGTGTAGATAAATAAATAAAATGTCATAATTTTTAGAATAAGGCTGTAACGTAACAAAATGTAAAAAAAGGTCAAGGGGTCTGAATACCTTCCGAAAGTTTACATAAAATATAAACGCAACATGTAAAGTGTTGGTCCAATGTTTCATGAGCTGAAATATAAAATCCCAGACATTTTCCAAATGCACAAAAAGCTTATTTCTCTCAAATGTTGTGCACAAATGTATTTACATCCCTGTTACTGAGCATTTCTCCTTTAATCAATCAATCAATCAAATGTTATTTATAAAGTAATTTTTTTACATCAGCAGATGTCACCAAGTGCTATACAGAAACCCAGACTAAAACCCCAAACAGCAAGCAATGTAGATGTAGAAGCATGGTGGCTAGGAAAAACTCCCTAGAAAGGCAGAAACATAGGAAGAAACCTAGAGAGGAACCAGGCTCTGAGGGGTGGCCAGTCCCCTTCTGGCTGTGCCAGGTGGAGATTATAACAGTACATGGCCATTTAGGCCAGATTTTTCTCAAAGATGTTTAAACGTTCATAGATGACCAGCAGGATCAAATAATAATCACAGTGGTTGTAGAGGGTGCAACAGGTCAGTACATCAGGAGTAAATGTCACTTGGCTTTTCATAGCTGTGCATTTAGAGGTTGAAATAGCAGGTGCGGTAGAGAGAGAGAGTTGAAAACAGTAGGTCTGGGACAAGGTAGCACATCCGGTGAACATTTCAGGGTTCCATAGCCGCAGACAGAAGAGTTGAAACTGGAGCAGCAGCACGACCAGATGGACTGGGGACAGCAAGGAGTCATCAGGCCAGGTAGTCCTGAGGCATGGTCCTAGGGCTCAGGACCTCTGGGATGGGAGGGAGAGAGGGAGAGAGGGAGAGAGAGAGAATTAGAGGGAGCATACTTAAATTCACACAGGACACTGGATAAGACAGGAGAATAACACCAGATATAACAGACTGACCCTAGCCCTCCGGCACATAGACTATTGCAGCATAGATACTGGAGGCTGAGACAGGGGGTTCGGGAGACACTGTGGCCCCGTCCGATGATACCCCCGGACAGGGCCAACCAGGCAGGATATAACCCCACCCACTTTGCCAAAGCACAGCCCCCACACCACCAGACGGGTATCAACAGACCACCAACCTACTACCCTGAGACAAGGCTGAGTATAGCCACGAAGATCTCCACCCAGGCACGAGCCCGAGGGAGCGACAAACAGGACAGGAAGATCACATCAGTGGCTCAACCCACTCAAGTGATGCACCCCTCCTAGGGACGGCATGGAAAGCACCAGTAAGCCAGTGACTCAGCCCCCGTAATAGGGTCAGAGGCAGAGAATCCCAATGGAGAGACAGGAACTGGCCAGGCAGAGACAGCAAGGGCGGTTTGTCGCTCCAGTGCCTTTCCATTCACCTTCGCACCCCTGGGCCAGACTACACTCAATCATAGGACCAACTGAAGAGATGAGTCTTCATAAAGACTTAAAGGTCTGGCTCAGGGGTGCCATCCACCTGACAGGTGTGGCATATCAAGAAGCTGATTAAACAGCATGATCATTACACAGGTGCACCTTGTGTTGGGGACAATAAAAGGCCTCTCTAAAATGTGCAGTTTTGTCACACAACACAATGCCACAGATGTTTCAAGCTTTGAGGGAGCGTGCAATTGGCATGCTGACAGCAGGATTGTCCACCAGAGATGTTGCCAGATAATTTAATGTTCATTTCTCTACCATAAGCTGCCTCCAATGTCATTTTAGAGAATTTGGCAGTATGTCCAACCGGCCTCACAAGCGCAGACCACGTGTAACCACGCTAGCCCAGGACCTCCACATCCGGCTTCTTTATCTGTGGGATAGTCTGAGACCAGCCACCCGGACAGATGATAAAACTGAAGAGTATTTCTGTCTGTAATAAAGCCCTTTTGTGGGGAAAAACTCATTCTGATTGGCTGGGCCTGGCTCCCCAGTGGGTGGGCCTATGCCCTCCCAGACCCACCCATGTCTGCACCCCTGCCCAGTCATATGAAATCCATAAATTAGGGCCAAATGAATTTATTTCAATTGACTGATTTCCTTATATGAACTCTGTAAAATTGTTGAATTTGCATTTACATTTTTGTTCAATATAGTTTAGTCCAATTGTTTTACCTGAACACAACCCCAACAAGCACAATAAGAAGCACTTATTAGCTTACTCTGTCGTTTATGTTTTTGTCATGGAGGAATGATTGGGCTCGTTGCTTCAAAACATGGTTGGAAAAGAAACGGAACAGCATTCTTAGAGCACCAAAAAGTGCTATTTGCATGACGTGAAAATTAATTCGATATAAATAATAATAATATAATAATATGCCATTTAGCAGACGCTTTTATCCAAAGCGACTTACAGTCATGTGTGCATACATTTTTATGTATGGTAAAATATATGCTACATTTGCTATAGGTTTATTGTTTATGTTTTTGTTGGTGACACCATTAGGAATAAGAATACTTAATTAATTTAATAGGATCTCAATGGGTGACACTTTTGATATCTCGATAATTTGTATTTATGGAGAACAATACCATGGAGGAGTTTACAACATTTACAATATAGTCATTTAGCAGATGCTCTTATCCACTGCGATTTACAGTTAGTTAGTGCATTCATCTTGGGACAACCACATATCTCAGTCATAGTAAGTACATTTTTCCTCAATAAAGTAGCTATCAGCAAAGTCAGTGCTAGTAGGGGGGAAAAATATAATGTGAGTGTTAGTTCAAGGCAATCTTTAAAACAAATGTATTTACAAGGGAGGAACTCCCTCAAACTTTTATTCCATAGGCTGTGATCCGCACTATGCAGCTGTTGAAAGAGTGCATTTTTCACTGACTGTCCACGGGTCGCATAAACAAGGATTGATAGACAATTTAGCCTACACTTCTTCAATTCAAACATTATTGGGGTGAAATACACTTACACATTTATGAACAGCCATCCACAACAACCACAATCCGTAAGGCGCAAATAATTCAGAGAGCAGCAGTGTGATTCACATAATTGCTATGTAGATATCAATAATAGGCCTAAGTGATATCCGTATGGCCCGTAGGCTACACCACTGCTGTCGTCCTTATCTCCAAGCCTTTATTCAAGTTGGTCGTATAATCTTTGATGACCACAGCAGTCGCACCATTGGAAGACATAGTTTGCACTGTAGCCTACAAAAACCTATTCCTGCTCTTTTCTCGCTATCCATCAAACGCATTTGGTGTGTCATCATAGTGGTCGCTGGCTTGGGGTCAGCACCTTTTTTCAATGCTGATTTGAATGTAATTGAGAAATAGAAAAGGTGTCAAAGTATTTTTGCGCAAGCATTCTTTATGAATGAAATGTAATCCTAGAAGTAACCATCTAGTTTTTCCAAAGTGTCTGTAATCTGATTAAAAACATTTTTGTTGTTGCTGGTAATGTAACGGATTACAGTTACAGTTTTTTTGTAATCCGTTACTCCCCAACCATGGTTGTATTTCCATCAGAAAGAAGTGGGCATGGAGCGAGGCAAGGTGTTTCAATCTCCTCCGTTCCTCCGTTCCCTCTTTTCCTAATAGATCCAGTTGCTCCCCTGCACTGAGAGGAAAAGAGGGATTTGCGCTGGCACCGCATTTTTGTCCAATTAATAGATGGCCAGTGTGTTGCGTATTTTGCATGACAAAGGAGGGGTAATATTCAACTGCCATTCGTAATGAAAAATGTACTTTGCAAATTAAAAAGTGACAAACCCCAATTTTTTCTACCTCTTTAGGAAATAAACAGTCCTTAACCAATTAAAGCGCATTGTAATAATTCTGTGATTTATTGCGGGTTGTTTAACTTTCAAAACTAGGCTAACCCATACTAAGGTCACAATCCATCATGTCTTGCATGGGGAGCCGTGGAGTAATGGCTGTTGTATTAGCTGCTTTTGATGATAGTATGAAAGAAGTATTAGCAGTTGTCAACAAAACTGCTTACAACATAACATTAGCATGCATGAGCTGCGCCGCCTATTCATTATGTTGGCAGCTCCACACACCTTATAGAACATTGTGTCGGCCCAGAGCGAATGTACACTGTTTGGTTTTGTGATAGAGTGGCAACACACAAACCTGGGGCTGCTCCGCTTGCAGTGCAAACAGATGCTGCAAGTCAACACTGTTGGACTGAAACAGCCCCAGTATTCAGGAGCAGACATGCATGTTTGCTCCTATCACACTTATTAATTAGCTATCCATCTCTTTGTCATAACACAACACATACATCTAGAGGGAGGTACAAAGAGAGAGAGAAGGATTGAAGAGGGAGAGAGGGATGGAAGAGAGCGAGAGAGGGACGAAGAGAGAGAGAGAGAAAGAGAGAGAGAGGGATGGATGGAAGACAGAGAGAGGGATGGAAGAGAGAGAGGGATGGATGGAAGAGAGAGAGGGATGGAAGAGAGCGAGAGAGGGACGAAGAGAGAGAGAGAAAGAGAGAGAGGGATGGATGGAAGACAGAGAGAGGGATGGAAGAGAGAGAGGGATGGATGGAAGAGAGAGAGAGGGATGGAAGAGAGCGAGAGAAAGAGAGAGAGAGGGATGGATGGAAGACAGAGAGAGGGATGGAAGAGAGCGAGAGAGGGACGAAGAGAGAGAGAAAGAGAGAGAGAGGGATGGAAGGAAGACAGAGAGAGGGATGGAAGAGAGAGAGGGATGGTTGGAAGAGAGAGAGAGGGATGGAAGAGAGAGATAGAGAGGGAGGTAAACAGAGAGCCTGTGGTGTGGAGGAGCAGTGGAGCTGAGGCTGAAAAGAGGGATGGATAAAGAGGTAGGGATGGACAGAGAGAGACACAGAGAGAGAGAGAGAAAGAGAGAGAGAGAGAGAGAGAGAGAGAGAGAGAGAGAGTAAACATATGTTTCCCATGCCAATAAAGCCCCTTGAATTGAAATTGAATTGAGAGAGAGCGAGAGAGAGAAAGAGAGAGAGACAGAGAGACAGAGAGCGAGAGAGAGAGAGAGAGAGAGAGAGAGAGAGAGAGAGAGAGAGAGAGAGAGAGAGAGAGAGAGCGAGAGAGAGAGAGAGAGATGTAAACACAGTGACCCAAACAGGAGTGGTGGAGGTGTAGGCTATAGCTGAGAGATACCGGGCGGTGACATTTGCCGTCACAAATGGGCTCTCTGGCTTTTGCCGAGCACCGCAACCCCTCTGTGAGCCAAGAATGCACTTAGCTCAACAAGAGTAAATGAATCGCCCTATTTTGACTTCTACCATTACACTCCACCCTGATAGCGGCGATGGGCAAAGTAACCCTTTGTTCAAGCACCAGAATTCCTGCATGCTTAACCATCTCTGGCCCCTGTTTTAATTACACTGTTTAGAATAGGGAGGAGATCATCCTGACTACAGCCCATACACTCTGATGATAACAAAGGCCATGTATTCACCGTGTCTGTCTGTCTGTCTGTCTGTCTGTCTGTCTGTCTGCCTGTCTGTCTGTCTGTCTGTCTGTCTGTCTGTCTGTCTGTCTGTCTGTCTGTCTGTCTGTCTGTCTGTCTGTCTGTCTGTCTGTCTGCCTGTCTGTCTGCCTGTCTGTCTGTCTGTCTGTCTGTCTGTCTGCCTGCCTCTCTGCCTGCCTGTCTCTCTGCCTGCCTGTCTGTCCGCCTGTCTGTCCACCTGTCCGTCTGTCCATCTGTCCGCCTCCCTCCCTCCCATCTCCCTCCCTCCCTTCCTGCATGTCTGTCTGCCTCCCGTCCTCTCTTCCTCCCTCCCTGCCACCGGCCCCATCCACTGGCCACAGCCACATCCACATAGGCTACTATTACACATCAGACCAGTAGGGGCCGTGTGGGGGTACGAATATTCATTAGCAGTGCCAATACAGTAACTGACTTCATTAATGCCATGCTCTGCCTTAGCAAAGGCCTGTAGAAGATTCAGGGGCATATTGAGGTGAAAGATACTATAATGTCCTTACGTGTGGAAAAGGTAGCATTTTGTATAGCATTATACAGTATTGCTTATGTTGTTTATTGAATGGCATATTAAACATACTGTATATCGCTGATCCGAGAATGGAGGCCTTCGTTTTTACCTTTACCAGGCTCAAACAGCATGTCTTCACCATGTCCATATTATTTCCCTAAGCATTTAAGGGGAGTTTGTATATCTATCGTCCTTAAGCCATTTAAACATATGGCAACACAGCACACATGTAAACATCTGTGTGTTTAGCAGACCGACCCGCAATTCAAAGGAGCTGATTGAGTTGCCAAAGCCACATTACATTTTACATTTTAGTCATTTAGCAGACGCTCTTATCCAGAGCGACTTACAGTTAGTGAGTGCATACATTTTTCATACTGGCCCCCGTTTGCAAGCGCCATGCTCTACCAACTGAGCTACAGGGGACTATAATAATCCCATACTTACCTCCATACACACCAGGTGCATATTGCATCAAGGTGTCATTTCTTCAGGCCTCCATATTACACACATTATGGTTCCCTCAGTCTATTAACAGAAATCCACTCCCAGCATTCTGAGCAAACAGCCTGATTCCTCACAGCAAGAAGCCCTAACAGCCTGATTCCGCACAGCCAGAAGCCAAACAGCCTGATTCCTCACAGCCAGAAGCCTAATCCCCATGTCCGTTCCTGTGTAGTCTCACCTACACTAGCACTATGTCTTGATGGCGTGCTTGTGTTGTTGCGGCGTGCTCACTCATACAAGACACTTAAAACCTCTTATATGTAAAGTCTCCTGTTTTGGGGACCTGCGTAGATCTGGTACCGGTTCTGACCGACATTTTCACTTATAAATCAGTATATGGACACGATAGATCAAAATGGCTTGTATTGAGCAGTAGCCCTGATTCTCACAGACACAGGAGTATGTATCTTCTGACTGTATGAAGCAGGATGTGAAATCTGACACCACTTGAAGCTGGGATGTCCCTCCTACCGTTTAATTCGCTCTTCCGACTGTCCATCAACTCCTGGCTGAACCCTACATCACAGCCACTAACAACACATACGCCTGGAATCCTTACATTGTAACGCAGCAGGACCGAGTGGCTTCGTCGCTGTTGCACATTCAGAGATCCATTAATAGGCAGTAATCTAAAATAATTTATAGATTTTAAACAAAAAATACTTTCTGTTTGTCATAGATGGACAAGATTAATATGAGATGAAAGGCGAGTTCCTAACGAGTTCAGGAAGCAAAACTAAAGCTCCGTGAGATGTTCACAGCGATGGGGGCAGACGTATTGATCAAGAGAAACCTTTAGAAGATATGCACATTTTCTCTAACACTAAATATACAAATATGTATTTTATAGTTATAAGAAAGGTGAAATATTTTGGTTAGTCATTTTATAAATTGATTATACTATATTTAGAAAAAATATCAGTCATTTCAAGCCTTAGTCATACAGTTTTGTTGAATAGGAAATACATCATATAAAAATGTTCATATTTTCATATTTTTATCAATAGTCTCTGTCTCTGTCTCTCTCTCTCAATTCAATTCAATTTAAGGGCTTTATTGGCATGGGAAACGTATGTTAACATCTCTCTCTCTCTCTCTCTCTCTCTCTCTCTCTCTCTCTCTCTCTCTCTCTCTCTCTCTCTCTCTCTCTCTCTCTCTCTCTCTCTCTCTCTCTCTCTCTCTCTCTCTCTTATTCACATGCATTTATCTCTCAAACAGCCCCTCATTAACTCTGGCGTGCTGGGCCATACGTTGAGTCAAATTACAGCGCTTTGACACACACAAACCAGCAGGGGAGAGAGGCGAACGATCAGGATAAAAGCCTCAGCTCACTCCATAAATAAGAGCAGCCATATAGAGCAATCAGCACTTTCACTATCACAGGGGGACGGACTGGGAGTGTGTGTGTGTGTGTGTGAGTGCGTGTGTGAGTGCGTGCGTGTGTCCGCATATATTGTGTGTGTGTGTTCTTGCAGTAGGTGTGGGGGAGGTGGAGGTCCCAGATACTTTGCAGTGATTGCCCCATACCACCATGGGACTGGGAGAATGCTGGACTCATTGATACCTATAGTATAGGGAAGTTAAGTTCTGGGTGGCTTAACTGATAAGAAAACGCCCATACCATTCAGTTGAGAGAATGGCTACTACAGGCTAGCTCTGGCTTATCTGCCACGGCCATGAATTCTATATGCCAGGAATCTGGATAAATTCTGTAAAAAACCCCAGAAAGGATTAGAAGATGGAACGCTTTGTGTTTTCATCTGGTATCTATTAACAGTGGCAGCACGTTGTAGGAGGAGCGGTGATAGAATATTAATTTGTGCTAACAAAAGGCTTATATTTCATCGGAGTGGTTGGAACCTGATAAACTCTGTTGTTACGGATGATCCTAATTACAGTGATCAGTGTTAAATAGTGGAGATATGTAATAATGAGCCTGGCAATAGCAAAATCAGCCCTTAAATGCTCATTGCCTACTCCAAGGAGGTGATTATTTTGTTCTCTTGCAGTCAAAATAATTGAAATGGCTCGACCGCCTATACACATAGTCACACAGTCACACAGAAACAGTCACACAGTCACAGTCAGACAGTCACAGTCACACAGTCACACAAACACAGTCACATAGTCACATAGTCACACAGACACACAGTCACACATGCACACAGTCACACAGACACAGTCACACAGACACAGTCACACAGTCACACAGTCACATAGTCACACAGACACACAGTCACACAGACACAATCACACAGACAGACATTCACACAGACACAGTCACACATGCACACAGTCACACAGACACAGTCACACAGACACACAGTCATACAGTCACACAGACACAGTCACACAGTCACACAGTCACACAGACACAGTCACATAGTCACATAGTCACATAGTCACACAGTCACACAGACAGAGTCACACAGTCACAGTCACACAGTCACAGTCACACAGTCACACAGTCACACAGTCACATAGTCACATAGTCACACAGACACACAGTCACACAGTCACACAGACACAGTCACACATGCACACAGTTACACAGACACAGTCACACATGCACACAGTTACACAGACACAGTCACACAGACACAGTCACACAGACACACAGTCACACAGTCACACAGACAGAGTCACACAGTCACACAGACACAGTCACATAGTCACATAGTCACATAGTCACACAGTCACACAGACACAGTCACACAGTCACAGTCACACAGTCACACAGTCACATAGTCACACAGACACACAGTCACACAGACACACAGACACAGTCACACATGCACACAGTCACACAGACACAGTCACACAGACACACAGTCACACAGTCACACAGACACAGTCACACAGTCACACAGTCACACAGACACAGACACATAGTCACATAGTCACACAGTCATACAGACACAGTCACACAGTCACAGTCACACAGTCACAGTCAAACAGTCACATAGTCACATAGTCACACAGACACACAGTCACACAGACACAGTCACACATGCACACAGTCACACATACACAGTCACACAGACACACAGTCACACAGACACAGTCACACAGACACAGTCACATAGTCACACAGACACACAGTAACACAGTCACACAGTCACACAGTCACACAGTCACAGTCACACAGTCACACAGACACAGTCACACAGTCACATAGTCACACAGACACACAGTCACACAGACACAGTCACACATGCACACAGTCACACAGACACAGTCACACAGTCACATATGCACACAGTCACACAGACACAGTCACACAGTCACACATGCACACAGTCACACAGTCACACAGACACACAGTTACACAGTCACACAGTCACACAGACACACAGTCAAAGTCACACAGTCACACAGTCACACAGTCACACAGACACAGTCACACAGTCACAGTCACACAGTCACACATACACAGTCACAGTCATACAGTCACACAGTCACACAGACACAGTCACAGTCACACAGTCACACAGACACAGTCACATAGTCACACAGTCACACAGTCACACAGTCACACATACACAGACACAGTCACACAGTCACACAGTCACACAGACACAGTCACAGTCACACAGTCACACATAAACAGTCACACAGACACAGTCACATAGTCACTCAGACACACAGTCACACAGACACAGTCACACATGCACACAGTCACACAGACACAGTCACACATGCACACAGTCACACAGACACAGTCACACAGACACACAGTCACACAGTCACACAGACACAGTCACATAGTCACACAGTCACACAGTCACACATACACAGTCACACAGTCACACAGTCACAGTCATACAGTCACACAGTCACAGTCATACAGTCACACAGTCACACAGACATAGTCACATAGTCACATAGTCACACAGACACACAGTCACACAGACACAGTCACACATGCACACAGTCACACAGACACAGTCAAACAGACACACAGTCACACATGCACACAGTCACACAGACACAGTCACACAGACACAGTCACACAGTCACATAGTCACACAGACACACAGTCACACAGTCACACAGTCACACAGACACAGTCACAGTCACACAGTCACACAGAAACAGTCACACAGACACAGTCACATAGTCACACAGACACACAGTCACACAGACACAGTCACACATGCACACAGTCACACAGACACAGTCACACATGCACACAGTCACACAGACACAGTCACACATACACACAGTCACAGTCACACAGTCACACAGACACAGTCACATAGTCACACAGTCACACAGTCACACAGTCACACATACACAGTCACAGTCATACAGTCACACAGTCACACAGACACAGACACAGTCACATAGTCACATAGTCACACAGACTTACAGTCACACAGACACAGTCACACATGCACACAGTCACACAGACACAGTCACACAGACACACAGTCACACATGCACACAGTCACACAGACACAGTCACACAGGCACACAGTTACACAGACACAGTCACACAGACACAGTCACACAGTCACACAGACACACAGTCACACAGTCACACAGACACAGTCACAGTCACACAGTCACACAGTCACACAGAAACTGTCACACAGACACAGTCACATAGTCACACAGACACACAGACACAGTCACACTTGCACACAGTCACACAGACACAGTCACACATGCACACAGGCACACATTCACACAGGCACAGAGTGAGAAGAACACATATATACTGTACACACAAATGCACACTCACACGGACACAAAAACAAACACGCGCACACACACATGCACACACACACACGCACACACGCACTAATACATACATACATACACTTTTAATAACGATTAAATAATATAGTAAGAGAAATATAACTATCATGAAAATATTAGATATATGGCAATCCTTCTGTTTAAGGTTTTTAGGAAAGCAGCATTGTTTGAGCATGAGGAACTAATTTTGATACACTAGTGAAAACTTCTATACACATACTGTAACACTAGGATTAGGGCTTTGTATATTTTGGGGTGACATTCTTGGCATACAGTAAATGTCCCCATGCCAGACAATGTGCTACAGTATCTGAAACCAGAACCATCAACACATTGGGAGAAAAGTATACAGGCATAGGATCTTAATTTGAGACTGTTACAGCAGGAAAATAATCCTGCAGCAACAGGACATGTGAATTAATACGTGGATTATAATTAATGGACATTTTTGTAGGGGTTGATACATTTTTCATACGGAAAATAAAGTCTGAAAGTGGAAATTACAAATTTAAGAAGCCTTTGTAAACCTCAAATACACTACAAGTTAAACATTTCCTGCATTGCAGGAAAGTTATCCTGCAACAGGGTAATCAAATTAAGATCCTACATCTGTATGCTTTCCTTGCAACAGATTAATTATTATACCCAAAGGAAGTCCAAAAGAAATCATACCAGACAAATTAGTCAGTTACAGAAGAAAATAAATATGATATTATATAAGTAATATAAACAAATAAAATATATTCTAAAATGGCCACATCCATTTGACAGTCTGTTGAAGCAATCACAATGTCAACAATTTCAAATGTAGTATGTAGTATTTTATTAAGATCCCCGTTAGATGTTGCCAAGGCAGCTGCTGCTCTTCCTGGGGTCCAATCAGTTACTATTGACGGTTGACAGTTGCTTAAAGATAGGCTTCACTATGATCTATCTGAATGGCCTTATTAGGTAACACAATTAAGACCAATTCAACATGGTGGATCAGAGGCAACCTATGGTTCTAAGGGTTGGGTGGAGGGGCTTGGAACCATATGCTGTGTCTATGACAGCTACAGTACATGATACTAGAGTGGCAACCCAGAAGTGTAGTGTGTGTGTGTGTGTGTGTGTGTGTGTATGTGTGTGTGTGTGTGTGTGTGTGTGTGTGTGTGTGTGTGTGTGTGTGTATGTGTGTGTGTGTGTGTGTGTGTGTGTGTGTGTGTGTGTGTGTGTGTGTGTGTGTGTGTGTGTGTGTGTGTGTGTGTGTGTGTGTGTGTGTGTGACTGTGTGTGTGTGACTGTGTGTGTGTGTTTGTGTATGTGTGTGTGTGTGCATGTATGTGTGTGTGTTAGTGTGTGTATGTGTATGTGTTAGTGTTTGTGAATGCGTGCGTGAATGCATGTGTGTGGTAGTGTGTGTATGTGTGTGTGTGTTAGTGTGTGTATGTGTATGTGTTAGTGTGTGTGTGTGTTAGTGTGTATGTGTATGTGTATGTGTATGTGTTAGTGTTTGTGTATGCGTGCGTGAATGCATGTGTGTGTTAGTGTGTGTATGTGTGTGTGTGTTAGTGTGTGTATGTGTATGTGTTAGTGTTTGTGAATGCGTGCGTGAATGCATGTGTGTGTTAGTGTGTGTATGTGTGTGTGTGTTAGTGTGTGTATGTGTATGTGTTAGTGTGTGCGTGAATGCATGTGTGTGTGTGTGTGTGTTAGTGTGTATGTGTATGTGTATGTGTATGTGTATGTGTATGTGTATGTGTATGTGTTAGTGTTAGTGTTTGTGTATGCGTGCGTGAATGCATGTGTGTGTTAGTGTGTGTGTGTGTTAGTGTTTTTTACGTGTATGTGTTAGTGTGTGCGTGAATGCATGTGTGTGTGTGTGTGTGTGTTAGTGTTTGTGTATGCGTGCGTGCGTGAATGCATGTGTGTGTGTGTGTGTGTACAGGGCCAGCTGTTGCAGCCTGGGGTCTGGTACAGATGGCTGTAGGCAGGGCTGCTAGTGATCTCTTTCCAATCAGAAGAGGACTTCACACACAGCTACCTGGACACTGTTTTAGAGGAGAGAACACTGCAGACACATCTGACTGATGCACATGCACACACGCACACTAGAGACACAGACAAATCACCTCTCTCTCTCCCCCTCCCTCTCTCTCCCCATCTCTCTGTCTCTGTCTCTCTCTGTCTCTCTCTCTCTCCCCCCCGGGTAAAGGTGTCCTCTCAGGGGCAAGCCTCCAGGGATTTGTCTTAGTGTAGACTGCCATCTTGTTGTCAATGCTGCAATGACACATTCTCTTATGGTTACTATGAAATATTGTTTTATGGCTGGACTAGGATGTCTTCTTACATACTGTAGAGTGGGGATGGTGAACTCCAGTTCTCGGGGGCCTGATTGGTGTCACACTTTTGCCCCAGCCCCAGTTAACACACCTGACTCCAATAATCAAATAATCATGATCTTGAGTTTAGAATGCAATTAGTATAATCAGTGTTTGCTAGCGATGGGGGAAAAGTGAAACACTACTCCGGCCCCAGAGGATTGGAGTTGCCCATCCTTGCTGTAGAGATCACTTGAATTGGTCTGTGTAGTCTAGAGCAGGGTTTCCCAAACTTGGTCCTCTTAAGTATGATGGAAAAAGTGAAACGTTCTCACAGTGAAACACTAGCTGCTATAGTGTTAGAGACAGCTCCTATTCTCCGACAAACAGTTAAACTATGACATTAACTAATTAAATACCCTAAGTCTATGTCACACAATCCGTTAAGTGTTTTTAATTTAAGTCTCTCAGCCCCTTCGTTAATTCATCCATGACCATGGCATCGCAGTGGTATTAGCCTAGCTTAATGCTAACAGCCATGGAGCAGTATTCATATCCGCCATGCTAAATACGAAGTCTTTGTGTGCGTCCCAAATGGTACCCTATTCCCTATGTAGTGCACTACTTCTGATATATAGCTCTATGGGCCCTGTGGGACTACATAGGGAATATGGTGATATTTGGGAAACAGCCTTTGAGTGTAAAAAAAAAAGGTGGCTAATAAAAGAGCCTCCCGATCCCAAACATAGTCCATTAAACTGGGGGAAGAAGTGTGTAGTGTGTGACAATCACACGTTCCTTAACATTAGAGAAAACACCAGCCAGGGAAGGAGATCTAAGTTATACAGCTCTTCAGGCTGATGGAGAGATGAAGCTGAGGAATGAGGGGCTTAGGGGGATTGTTAATGGGACATCTGGTCGGGGCTTGTTCCTGTAAGCCTAGAAAATGAGGGGGGGGGGGGGGTACACAACCTGACTGGCACACACACACCCACACACACGCACTCTGTAGCAAACAACATGGTCGTCGGTAGGTTTGTGTCTGAGTGTGCGGGCGAAAGCGCCTGTTAGATCAAGGGCCAGCCCCACAGTCACTCTGGGAGTAAAGGGTGAGGAACTGGAGCCAGCCCCACAGTCACTCTGGGAGTAGAGGGTGAGGAACTGGAGCCAGCCCCACAGTCACTGAGAGTAGAGGGTGAGGAACTGGAGCCAGCCCCACAGTCACTGAGAGTAGAGGGTGAGGAACTGGGTAATGCTCCATCAGAGCCAGGAGAGTGTGGCCCTAAGGCCCTCAGCACAGCTCCCAGGAGCCTCTCTACCCCATGCATGCTCCACCGGATACTAACGCAGGTATGCAGTACTGTGCTCATGCACGCACAAACACACACACACACACACACACACACACACACACACACACACACTGACAGATGATGGCTGATAATAGCATAGTTCCTGGAGCTACATCTGCCTTCCCAATGACACTGTAATGTATGGATTACAGCTACCATACCCTAGATACTCACACACCAACATTCATATCAACACACAGCAATATGTAAAGAGAGAGAGAGAGAGAGAGAGAGAGAGAGAGAGAGAGAGAGAGAGAGAGAGAGAGAGAGAGAGAGAGAGAGAGAGAGAGAGAGAGATGAAAGAGAGAGCGCGAGAGAGAGAGCGAGAGAGAGAGAGCGAGAGAGAGAGAGAGAGAGCGAGATGACAGAAAGAGAGAGAGAGAGAGAGAGAGAGAGAGAGAGAGAGAGAGAGAGAGAGAGAGAGAGAGAGAGAGAGAGAGAGTGGGAGCAGCTGCAGCCTTTTGAGGTTATTAGTTGTTGTGATTAGTGTGACTCTACATGTGTGTACAGTACAGTGGGTGTTGCCATGCATGGATGCAGAGGTTGGAGATGTTCTAGCCTTTACCCCTACCTACATGTACATCAGTGGAGACTCCTCAAAGGAGGAAGGGGAGGACCATCCTCCTCAGTGAATTTTATAAAAATAAAAATGGTAAAACATTAAAAAAGTTTTCCTTTTTAGATAAAACTATATTAAATATATTCACGTCACTAAATAATTGATTAAAACACTCTGTTTTTGCAATGAAGTTCTACAGTAGCCTCAACAGCACTCTGTAGGCTAGCACCATGGTGTAGCCGGAGGACAGCTAGCTTCCTCCTCTTGTTACATTGACTTCAATACAAAACCTAGGAGGCTGTTGGTTCTCACCCCCTTCCATAGACTTCCACAGTAATTATGACAACTTCCGGAGGACGTGCTCCAACCTATCAGAGCTCTTGCAGCATGAACTGACATGTTGTCCACCCAATCAAAGGATCAGAGAATACATCTAGTACTGAAAGCATAAGCTACAGCTAGCTAGCACTGCAGTGCATAACATGTGGTGAGTAGTTGACTCAAAGAGAGAGAAAGACAATAGTTTAACAGTTTTTAACAAATTAATTTTTTTCAAAAATGAAGGAGAAGCAAGAGAGAGAGAGAGAGAGAGAGATTTCGTATAAAAAAAGTCACTTTCAGTTTCACTTAGCTAGCGAATGCAGCTAGCTAGTTTAGCCTACTCAAAACACAATGAGCTAGATGCAGGCAAGAGTGTGCAAGGCGGTATTGAATGTGTCGCTGTCTGGCAATGTGTCACAGTCTTTCTTTCGACCTGTGTGCAGCTACGTTGTAATCTTCCATTCATAGGCTAGGTTGTAACAACCTCATGATGGGTATAGGGAAAATTTGAGTAACACGTAGTAGCCTAAACCTATCGATGTTACATTGAACTGGGTGAATGGAATATGAATGACAGTCATCCAATATGCTGTAATAGAAATAAGGCCATGCTCATAAAAATAGAGAATAATCGTCCTCCTTCATCATAAATGGCACTGACCGCTACTGATGTACATATTACCTCAATTACCTCGACTGACGCGTACCCCTGAATATTGACTTGGTACCGGTACCCCTTTTATATAGCCTCGTTATTATTGTGCTACTATTTTTACTTTAGCACATTTTTCTTACTTCCTTTTTTAAAACTCGGAATTGTTGGTTAAAGTCTCAAAAGTAAGCATTTCACGGTAAGGTCTACACATGTTGTATCAAATCAAAATCAAATCAAATTTGATTGGCCACATGCGCCGAATACAACAGGTGTACACATTACAGTGAAATGCTTATTTACAGCCCTTAACCAACAATGCATTTATTTTTTAATAAAAAAGTAAAAATAAAACAAAAAAGTGTTGAGAAAAAAAGAGCAGATGTAAAATAAAATATCAGTAGGGAGGCTATATATACAGGGGGGTACCGGTGCAGAGTCAATGTGTGGGGGCACCGGTTAGTTGAGGTAGTTGAGGTAATATGTACATGTGGGTAGACTTAAAGTGACTATGCATAAATAATTAACAGAGTAGCAGCAGCGTAAAAAGATGGGGTGAGGGTGGGGGTGGGGGGGCAGTGCAAATAGTCCAGGTAGCCATGATTAGCTGTTCAGGAGTCTTATGGCTTGGGGGTAGAAGCTGTTAAGAAGTCTTTTGGACCTAGACTTGGCACTCCGGTACTGCTTGCCGTGCGGTAGCAGAGAGAACAGTCTATGACTAGGGTGGCTGGAGTCTTTGACAATTTTGAGGGCCTTCCTCTGACACTGCCTGGTATAGAGGTCCTGGATGGCAGGAAGCTTGGCCCCAGTAATGTACTGGGCCGTATGCACTACCCTCTGTAGTGCCTTGCGGTCGGAGGCCGAGCAGTTGCCATACCAGGCGGTGATGCAACCAGTCAGGATGCTCTCGATGGTGCAGCTGTATAATTTTTTGAGGATCTGAGGACCCATGCCAAATCTTTTCAGTCTCCTGAGGGGGAATAAGCTTTGTCAATCCCTCTTCACGACTGTCTTGGTGTGTTTGGACCATGATAGTTCGTTGGTGATGTGGACACCAAGGAACTTGAAGCTCTCAACCTGTTCCACTACAGCCCCGTCGATGAGAATGGCGCAAGTGACAAATACAATTTGATTTAATTTAACAAGTGACATCAATAAGGGATCATAGCTTTCACATGGATTCACCTGGTCAGTCTATGTCATGGAAAGAGCAGGTGTCCTTAATGTTTTGTATACTCAGTGGACACAGGACCTTCTAATCAGCAGATTTGCATGGTCGGGAGTTTCGGCTTTCCATGGTGACATCACCATGGGGTAAATTGGCTAATAGACCAATAACAAAGAGAGTTCCAAACCTCTGCCAATAACAGCTAGTTTTCAGTTTCAGGGAGGGGATGTAGAGATGCTGAGAATACATAGTGTGTGTGTGTGTATGTGTGAGCGTGTGTGGTGTGTGTTAGTGTATGCGTGTGTGTGTGTGCTTGTGTTTGTATAGCAAAGACATTTGAATGGGTGATAGATAGAGTAGAATACACTTCAACTGTATCTAAACATGCACACACATGAGCACGCACCTGCACACGCACACATACACACACACACACACACACCTTGTGCGTGATCTCTAATATTAAGGAAGTCTCGAGGTTCTGTTCACCTGAGTTAGAATACCTCAAGATAAGCTGTAGACCAGATGTGACCCGTTTCAGGAAGCTAGGCATATGTCGCACGTCACTACTTCACAGGAGAGGCATTTGAACATACAGTGTATATACAGTACCAGTCAAAAGTTTGGAAACACCTACTCATTCCAGGGTTTGTCTTTATTTTTACAATTTTCTACATTGTAGAATAATAGTTAAGACATCAAAACTATTAAATAACACATATGGAATCATGTAGTAACCAGAAAAATGTGAAACAAATCAAAATATATTTTATATTTGAGATTCTTCAAAGTAGCCACCCTTTGCCTTGATGACAGCTTTGCACACGCTTGGCATTCTCTCAACCAGCTTCATGAGGTAGTCACCTGGAATGCATTTCAATTAACATGTATGCCTTGTTAAAAGTTAATTTGTGGAATTTCTTTCCTTCTTAATGCGTTTGAGCCAATCAGTTGTGTTGTGACAAGGTAGGGGTGGTATACAGAAGATAGCCCTATTTGGTAAAAGACCAAGTCCACATTATGGCAAGAACAGCTCAAATGAGCAAAGAGAAACGACAGTCCATCATTACTTTAAGACATGGTCAGTCAATCCGGAAAATCTCAAGAACTTTGAAAGTTTCTTCAAGTGCAGTCACAAAAACCATCAAGCGCTATCATGAAACTGGCTCTCACGAGGACTGCCACAGGAAAGGAAGACCCAGAGTTACCTCTGCTGCAGAGGATAAGTTAATTAGAGTTAACTGCACCTCAGATTGCAGCCCAAATAAATGCTTCACAGAGTTTGAGTAACAGACACATCTCAACATCAACTGTTCAGAGGAGACTGCGTGAATCAGGCCTTCATGGTTGATTTGCAAAGAAACCATTACTAAAGGACACCAATAAGAAGAAGATACTTGCTTGGGCCAAGAAACACAAGCAATGGACATTAGACCGGTGGAAATCTGTCCTTTGGTCTGATGAGTCCAAATTTGAGATTTTTGGTTCCAACCGCCATCTCTTTGTGAGACGCAGAGTAGGTGAGCGGATGATCTCCGCATGTGTGGTTCCCACCGTGAAGCATGGAGGAGGAGGTGGGATGGTGTGGGGGTGCTTTGCTGGTGACACTGTTATTTATTTCGAATTCAAGGCACACTTAACATTTACATTTTAGTCATTTAGCAGACGCTCTGACTTAACCAGCTTTGCTACCACAGCATTCTGCAGTGATATGCCATTCAATCTGGTTTGCGCTAAGTGGGAGTATCATTTGTTTTTCAACAGGACAATGACTCAACACACCTCCAGGCTGTGTAAGGGCTATTTGACCAAAAATGAGAGTGATGGAGTGCTGCATCAGATGACCTGGCCTCCACAATCACCCAACCTCAACCCAATTGAGATGGTCATCTGTAAATACGAATACGATTGTTAAATTACGACCCAAACGAGGGCACTACGTTCATCCACCTCTGGCCTGCTAGCTCCCCTACCTCTATGAAAGCACAGTTCCAGCTCAGCCCAGTCAAAGCTATTCGCTGCTCTGGCACCCCAATGGTGGAACAAGCTCCCCCACGATGCCAGGACAGCGGAGTCACTGACCACCTTCCGGAGACACTTGAAACCCTACCTCTTTAAGGAATACCTGGAATAGTATAAAAGTAATCCTTCTTCCCCCACCCCCCATAAAAATAAAAATAAAGTGGTTGTCCCACCAATTTGTAATCCTTGCTACCACAGCTTTTTTGAAAGATATAACTTTAGCCATGGATAATTGCATAAGTGTTGCTACTGCTCTTAACAACATTGCTTCCCTGAATTTAGCAGGCGCTATCGACAAAGATCAGTGGAAAATGTTGTGATGGACTACTTTCTGCACCCGGTCAGTGTGAACCGGAGTGACTTGACACAACGCGGGCCAAACAAGCTATACAAACAAAACTGAGTTAAAGGGATTCTAGTATGCCGTGAAGCATTTAAACAATGAATACGGGTAAGAGTCTAGCTACATTTTAAGATATTATGCATTTTTGAATTCTGTCTGAAATCCATTTGCATTGCTAGTTATAGCCTAATGTTAGCTAGCTAGCTAACATGGAAAGTAGTTGATTAGCTTTAGCTACATGCAAATTCATACCACAGCATTTCATGCATGGTGGCTAGTTTGTATTGCTAGTGGTATGGGTTGGGATCATGGTTAATTTTTTAGCTAGCTAGCTAGCTACATGTCTAAACAAAAGACAGATGACTACATGACCCATCAAGTTAGCCAGGTGTGTTTGGGGGTGATTATGGCCATTTGTTGTATTTAATGAACATGTGTACATGTCTAGACAATAGTGACCCATCCGGAAAAGTGTTTTAATATGCCTAAATAGATGTTGTCAAAATACCTCCCTGCACGTTCTCACTGCAAAAAAGCTGCAGATTAGGAGCAGCGAGTGGAGGGGTGTGTGTCTGTGTCTGTGTCTGTGTGTCCTCAACTTGCAGCGGACAGCCAGGTTTGCTGTCACTCAGTCAGAATGTGCGTTTCATCTTTGTTCCCTTGCCCCACTTGTTAGATATTATGCACATTGATAGCTTGATAGCAAACGTCCTCACCATGTGATTTATCATAGTAGCAGGCAGCAGCAATCTAAATGATAAGACCAAAAACATGCAAGGAAAAGTGTTAGGGGGAAATTATGAAGCGAGTGGACTGAGAAATACAGCTTCACTCTATCCAATCAGAGCAGCAGGATCAATGTACAGCCCGCCGACAGGCAAACTAGCCAGTTGAGTTATTTAGACACGTAGAACCTCGCACATGACTGACTCAAAGACAATACAGTATGGTTTAGAAACTCTGACTGACACATGAGAAATATTCTTGCTGGCATCTGAAAAAACAATTTTTTTCCAATCACAGATAATAATAATAAAATACTCGGATCATAATCGTATCCAAAAACTTGCCCATATCCGTTACGATACTTGTTTTGTCCGACTACTCGGCACACCCATAGTGTCTGGGCAAGCATCATCTAATAATTATAAAATATTAATACAATGTTTTTATCTGGACACGTTCTATTTTTGATATTGCTATTATGCAAATATGCAAGTAACCATTTCACTGTACCGTTTACACCTTCTGTATCCTGTGCATGTGAGAAATAAACTTGGATTTTATTTGATATAGTGTGTGTTTACCAGAGACGGTAATGTGAAGAACAACATGACCTGCACCAAAGTCAGATTAGAATATAGCTCAGTTGGTAGAGCATGGCGCTTGCAACGCCAGGGATGTGGGTTCATTTCCCACGGGGGGCCAGTATGAAAATGTATGCACAAAAATGACTAGATAAAGTGTATTTTTACCTTTTTCTTATAAGTAGACTACTACTTTCAACATGTTTAGTCTTGAAATCTTTGGTTGTTTACTACACTATCTTACTCACTATGTTTAGCACATGGCTTCACATGTGAATCCTTGAAGAGATGGGTGGGGCTAAGGCTTAAGAGTGTGTGAACGATTCTGAATAGGTGTGGACAAAGAAGAACTCTCCAGTAGATGTACCAAAACATTCAAGGGCCATTTTCTCAATAGTGGGGCTACAAGTTGATCAATTTTCAAAGAATAATTACTTTCCCATAGTTCCTCAACTGCAGTGTATGATATACCATTTTGTAGCTCTGAGTCTGTACTTTTATTCAATGTAAAAAACACAATTTCAAAGACCGAATCGAGGCAGTCGGTTACATATTATTTTCCAAGAGAGTTTTCATCTATATTTTTTGTAGCTGTCTACCTACCATCACCAACCGATGTTGGCACTAAGACCGCACTGAATGAGCTGTATAGGGCCATAAGCAAACAGGAAAATGCTCATCCAGAGACGACGCTCCAAGTGGCTGGTAAATTTAATGCAGGAAAACTGAAATCCGTCTTACCTAATTTCTACTAGCATTTCACCTGTGCAACTAGAGGGAAAAACTCAAGATCTCCTTTACTCCACACTCAGAGACACATACAAAGCTATCCCTCGCCCTCCATTTGGCAAATCTGACCATAACTCTAACAGGAAGTACCAGTGGCGCGCTCAATACGGAAGTAGTAAGATGAAGCGGATGCTAAACTACAGGACTGTTTCGTTAGCACAGACTGGAATATTTTCCGGGATTCATCCGATGGCATTGAGGAGTTTACCACATCAGTCACTGGCTTCATTAATAAGTGCACCGACGACGTCGTCCCCACAATGGCTGTACGTACATATCCCACCCAGAAGCCATGGATTACAGGCACATCTGCACTTAGCTAAAGGATAGAGCTACCACTTTCAAGGAGCGGGAGACTGATCTGGACGCTTATAAAGAATCCCGCTGCGCCCTCCGACAAACCATCAAACAGGCAAAGTGTCAATACAGGACTAAGATCGAATCCTACTACACTGGCTCTGATGCTCGTCAGATGTGGCAGGGCTTGCAAACTATCATGGATTACAAAGGGAAACCCAGCTGCGAGCTGCAAGGTGAAATGGCTTTATACTCGCTTCGAGGCTAGCAACATTGAACCATACATGAGAGCACCAGCTGTTCCGGACAACTGTGTGATCACGCTCACCGTAGCTGATGTGAGTAAGACCTTTAAACAGGTTAACATTCACAAGCAGTGGCGGCTCCTGAAAAAATTCTCAGGAGGGGCAATTTTTCTGATGATTTAGGTGACCTACACACGTGCACGAGTCCGTGCACGCGATTCCAGATATCTTTACCTCTGAATAAACTGCCTTTATTATACCATATCCACCCTGTCCAAAGTCTCTACTTGGTCTCAGTTCTCCAGTAAACTTGTGATTATCAACAGTACACAACGGTAACAAACAATTGGGGGAACTCTTGGGGCAGATAGTAACCACTTAAAAGGAAGCGATTCCCAAACCTTCCATAACAAAGCCATCACCTACAGAGAGATGAACTTGGAGAAGAGTCCCCTAAGTAAGCTTGTCCTGGGCCTCTGTTCACAAACACAAACAGACCCCACACAGCCCCAGGACAACAACAACAACAACAACAACAACAACACAATTAGACCCAACCAAATCATGAGAAAACAAAAAGAGAATTACTTGACACATTGGAAAGAACAAACAAAAAAACAGAGCAAACTAGAATGCTATTTGGCCCTAAACAGAGAGTACACAGTGGCAGAATACCTGACCACTGTGACTGACCCAAACTTAATGAAAGCTTTGACTATGTACAGACTCAGTGACCATAGCCTTGCTATTGAGAAAGGCCGCCGTAGGCAGACCTGGCTCTCAAGAGAAGACAGGCTATGTGCACACTGCCCACAAAATGAGGTGGAAACTGAGCTGCACTTCCTAACCTCCTGCCAAATGTATGACCATATTAGAGACACATATTTCCCTCAGATTACAGCGATCCACAAAGAATTCGAAAACAAACCCAATTTTGATAAACTCCCTTATCTACTGGGTGAAAAACCACAGTGTGCCATCACAGCTGCAAGATTTGTGACCTGTTGCCACAAGAAAAGGGCAACCAGTGAAGAACAAACACCATTGTAAATACAACCCATATTTATGTTTATTTATTTTCCCATTTGTACTTTAACTATTTGCACATTGTAACAACACTGTATATATACATAATATGACATTTGAAATGTCTTTATTCTTTTGAAACTTCTGAGTGTAATGTTTACTGTTAATATTTATTGTTTATTTCACTTTTGTTTACTATCTACTTCCCTTGCTTTGGCAATGTTAACACACGTTTCCCATGCCAATAAAGCCCTTAAATTGAATTGAATTGATAGTAAGGTCGCAATGACACAGAAAGCAGTTCAATGTCGGGGTACAGAGTCGCTCTCTTACCAGGATCGCGGTCCGCTCTGACCAGGGTGAAGGTGGCCGGCTCCACTTCTCTGTCCGGGACTCATCCAGCCAAGTCTCCCAGCTGTATTGGGATTCAGCTGCCAGCAGCGTTTTCATTATTTAGTCCGTTCGTAGCGGGTATGTACACGATCAACAAGATCAGTCCAAAACCAACCACTGGAAATCCATGGTTGGCAGAATGTTTGTAAACTAAGTCTACAAATTAAAAACATAAAATAACGCCGCACTGCAGGTCGCAACAGAGACGCTTCTAGCCGCCATTGTCTTAGTTACGTTCAACGTTACGTCACGTATGACGAAAGCGCGTAAGTGCAAGCCCACAGACACCCATAGAGAATGTATTGAAAGCTTTGAAATGTGAAAAAAATAGATTTTACATGACAGGCTATGAGAGACTTCTGGGCGATTTTCAACTTGACTGAAATCTCCCCAAAAACGGGCGGGGCCATTTGAAGCACGACTTTAGCCTGATTTGACATTTAGTGGCTGGCAGATCAGACGTGAACACTGATAACTGCTGTTGCCGTGATATAATTGATTAGAAAAAAAATCCCTTCCTTTTCCCGTTTGGCAGTGCGTCGCCCATATCGCCCTATTGAACAAGCCGTCCCTGTTCACAAGGCCGCAGGGTGACCACATGTCCCAGATTGTGCGGAACAGTCCCGCATGTCCCGCAACCAAACAATCATGTCCCGCATTTTATCAACATATTTAAACACCACTAATTTAGAAAAAATAAGGTAGATTTGTCCTATATTTCAGTCAGACATTCCATCATGTCTATTGCAGTCACGTTGCCCTTATGAAAATATTCATAAGGATTTGGTACTGGTGATGTTAAACACTTATCCAAGTTGTTGATATCATGCGCAGCGCAAGAGGAGACGTAGGCCAATGTCACAGGTTATAGGTCAATCAACCACGTTTCTCATATCCTTTCGGGCTAAATTCCAGCTGAACTTGGAGAGGACTGTTAGGCCTAACTACTTACAAAGAATGCTTCTGACAAAGAGCTAGTAGATAGCCGTATTAGACTTAAAGATATAAGGAAATTTAGTCAAACTTGTGATGCTCTCCATGCTCATTAGTTGCTGCTGCTTCACTCAATCCCGTTTTAAAAGTCTCCCTTAAAAGTTTATCAAATAGACCACATACGCTCACACGCAAAACACACATGCATATTGATGTCACACACACACACCAGTGGAGGCTGCTGAGGGGAGGATGGCTCATAATAATGGCTGGAACAGAAACCATGTGTGTGATGTATTTGATACCATTCCACCTATTCCGCTCCAGCCTTTACCACGAGCCCGTCATTCCCAATTAAGGTGCCACCAACCTCCTGTGACTCACACATCGAAACACTTTCACACTGCTGCTACTCTGTTTATTATCTATCCTGATTGCCTAGTCACTTTTACCCTACCTACATGTACATATTACCTCAATTACCTCAACTACCTCATACCCCTGCACATTGACTCGGGACCTGTACCCTTTGGATATAGCCTCAATATTGTTATTTTATTGTGTTACTATTTCCTTTTCTGCAAATTGTTCTTACTTTTTAACTCTGCATTGTTGGGAAAGGGCTCGTAAGTAAGCATTTCATGGTAAAGTCTACAGCTGTTGTAGTCGGCGCATGTGACAAATACAATTTGAAGTAACCAAGGTGATACAGGCGGGCAAGCGCCCCGGAGATCAGTTCACTGGCGCAGAGTACTCTAAGAGGTCAGGATATAATACGATGCTTCTCTCATGCCATTTCCGTGTGTGTGTGTGTGTGTGTGTGTGTGTGTGTGTGTGTGTGTGTGAGTGAGTGAGTGAGTGAGTGAGAGAGAGAGAGAGAGAGAGAGAGAGAGAGAGAGAGAGAGAGAGAGAGAATATATATCTATATGTCTGACAGGTGGTGACAGTGGTGTATGTGCCACTAGTGTCTGTCTGACCTGATTGCAAATCAGCAGAGAAACCTCCCTGGCCCAGAAGCATTTTGTCATGCATTGAACTCTCACACACAAACAGCCGCTTCGCTTTCTATCCCCTCTCTAATAAGACTGCATAATGGTGTCCATATAGGGAGGCCACAGGGTTCAAAAGAGAAAGAGAGAGAGAAAGTGTCAGAGAGAGACAGAGAGAGAGAGCTTTTGACTCAATTTGGCATGAGGGTCTGCTATACACATTAATGGAAAGCGGTGTCGGGGGAAAAACATACCACATTCTAAAATCCATGTACACAAACAACAAGTGTGTGGTTAAAATTGGCAAAAAACACAAACATTTCTTTCCACAGGGCCATGTAGTGAGACAGGGATGCAGCTTGAGCCACACCCTCTTTAACATATACAGTATATCAACGAATTGGCGAGGGCACTAGAACAGTCTGCAGCACCCGGCCTCACCCTACTAGAATCTGAAGTCAAATGTCTACTGTTTGCTGATGATCTGGTGCTTCTGTCCCCAACCAAGGAGGGCCTACAGCAGCACCTAGATCTTCTGCACAGATTCTGTCAGACTTCGGCACTGACAGTAATCTCAGTAAAACAAAAATTCCAAAAAAGGTTCAGTTGCCAGGACCACAAATACAAATTCCATCTAGACACCATTGCCCTAGAGAACACAAAAAACCGATACATACCTCAGCCTAAACATCAGCACCACAGGTAACTTCCACAAAGCAGTGAACGATCTGAGAGACAAGGCAAGAAGGGCCTTCTATGCCATTAAAAGGAACATAACATTTCACATTCCAATTAGGATCTGGCTAAAAATACTTGAATCAGTAATGGAACCCATTGCCCTTTATGGTTATGTGGTCTGGGGTCCACTCACCAACCATGAATTCACAAAAGAAGACAAGCTATGTGCACACTGCCCACAAAATGAGGTGGAAACTGAGCTGCACTTCCTAACCTGCCAAATGTATGACCACATTAGAGACACATATTTCCCTCAGATTACACAGACCCACAAAGAATTCGAAAACAATTCCAATTTGATAAACCCCCATATCTATTAGATGAAATACCATAGTGTGCCATCACAGCAGCAATATTTGTGACCTGTTGCCACAAGAAAAGGGCAACCAGTGAAGAACAAACACCATTGTAAATACAACCTATATTTATGTTTATTTATTTTCCTTTTGTACTTTAACTATTTGCACATTGTTACAACACAGTACATAGTCATAATATGACATTTAAAATGTCTCTATTCCTTTTAAACTTTTGTGAGTGTAATATTTACTGTTCATTTCTGATTGTTTATTTCACTTTAGTTTATTATCTATCTCACTTGCATCGGCAATGTAAACATATGTTTCCCATGCCAATAAAGCCCTGTCAGAGAGAGAGTCAGAGAGAACTAAGCAGGCTGCTTAATGGTGTCCATATAGGGAGGCCACAGGAGTCAAGAGTGTCAGAGAGAGAGAGAGAGAGTGTCAAAGAGAGGGAGGGAGAGAGAGAGTGCATGTGTGTGTGGGTGTATGTGTGTGTGTGTGTGTGTGTGGGTGTGTGTGTGTGTGTAACTAAATTGGGGGGTGGGGGTTGGGGGGGGGGGGTGTTAGTTGTGGGTTCCGAGTGTGCCATTTACAATTTAAAACACGGTTTGGTATAATGAAAATGTAAAGCAGTGGTTTATTTTATTCAATGTGGCAGGTTCAGAATCCCAGCGAAGCTCCACTCAAGCAATCAGTCCATTAATAACTTAATTTGGTTCAGCAACTGTGTGAGGCAAACCTTTATTCTCTTCCCAGCTGCTGACCCTAATATGGATCAGCCAATTAGACATCTTTATTTAATTGCTGGGCAACCCATCCTCGCCACACAATACTGCTGTGCCACAGACTGGCGCAGGGGGCTGGTGCAGGGGCTGGGATGGGTCCACCCCCTCCCCTTTTCATGTCGTAAAAAGAGGGGGCCATGATACTGAGCCCCCAAGGGAATAGGGCTGCTTCAATCAAACCCTGAGTCCAGATCAAAAACACTGGGATGGAATGAGGCCAGGGCTCTTTGCTTTGATCACTAATCTACTGTATACATATGCAAGTTCACGCTAAACCAGACGCACACGCACACACACACACACACACACGTGCACACACACACACACACACACGGAAACATAGATGTATATACAC
>NW_028158027.1:194212-204212 GCF_964263955.1 Coregonus lavaretus
TAGAGGGAGGTATAGAGAGTGGAGAAGGAGAGAGAGGGAGGTATAGAGAGTGGAGAAGGAGCTAGAAGGAGGTACAGAGAGAGGAGTAGGAGCTAGAGGGAGGTATAGAGAGGGGATAAGGAGCTAGAGGGAGGTATAGATAGAGGAGAAGGATCTAGAGGGAGGTATAGAGAGAGGAGAAGGAGCTAGAGGGTGGTATAGAGAGTGGAGAAGGAGCTAGAGGGAGGTATAGATAGAGGAGAAGGATCTAGAGGGAGGTATAGAGAGAAGAGAAGGATCTAGAGGGAGATATAGAGAGAGGAGAAGGAGCTAGAGGGAGGTATAGAGAGAGGAGAAGGAGCTAGAGGGAGGTATAGATAGAGGAGAAGGATCTAGAGGGAGGTATAGAGAGAGGAGAAGGAGCTAGAGGGAGGTATAGATAGAGGAGAAGGATCTAGAGGGAGGAATAGAGAGAGGAGAAGGAGCTAGAGGGAGGTATAGAGAGAGGTGAAGGAGATAGAGGGAGGTGTAGAGAGAGGAGAAGGAGCTAGAGGGAGGTATAGAGAGAGGTGAAGGAGATAGAGGGAGGTGTAGAGAGAGGAGAAGGAGCTAGAGGGAGGTATAGAGAGAGGAGAAGGAGCTAGAGGGAGGTATAGAGAGAGGTGAAGGAGATAGAGGGAGGTGTAGAGAGAGGAGAAGGAGCTAGAGTGAGGTATAGAGAGGGGAGAAGGAGCTAGAGGAGGTACAGAGAGAGGAGTAGGAGCTAGAGGGAGGTATAGAGAGAGGAGAAGGAGCTAGAGGGAGGTATAGAGAGAGTAGAAGGAGCTAGAGGGAGGTATAGAGAGAGGAGAAGGAGCTAGAGGGAGGTATAGAGAGAGGAGAAGGAGCTAGAGTGAGGTATAGAGAGGGGAGAAGGAGCTAGAAGGAGGTACAGAGAGAGGAGTAGGAGCTAGAGGGAGGTATAGAGAGAGGAGAAGGAGCTAGAGGGAGGTATAGAGAGGGGATAAGGAGCTAGAGGGAGGTATAGAGAGAGGAGAAGGAGCTAGAGTGAGGTATAGAGAGGGGAGAAGGAGCTAGAAGGAGGTACAGAGAGAGGAGTAGGAGCTAGAGGGAGGTATAGAGAGAGGAGAAGGAGCTAGAGGGAGGTATAGAGAGAGTAGAAGGAGCTAGAGGGAGGTATAGCGAGAGGAGAAGGAGCTAGAGGGAGTTATACAGAGATGAGAAGGTGCTAGAGGGAGGTATAGATAGAGAAGAAGGAGCTAGAGGGAGGTATAGAGAGAAGAAAAGGAGCTAGAGGGAGGTATAGAGAGGAGAAGGACCTAGAGGGAGGTATAGAGAGGGGAGAAGGAGCTAGAGGGAGGTATAAAGAGATGAGAAGGAGCTAGAGGGGGATATAGAGAGAGGAGAAGGAGCTAGATGGTGGTATAAAGTGAGGAGAACGAGCTATAGGGAGGTATAAAGAGAGGAGAAGGAGCTAGAGGGAGGTACAGAGAGATGAGAAGGAGCTAGAGGGGGATATAGAGAGAGGAGAAGGAGCTAGAGAGAGGTATAGAGAGATGAGAAGGAGCCAGAGGGAGTTTTAGAGAGAGGAGAAGGTGCTAGAGGGAGGTATAGAGAGATGAGAAGGAGCCAGAGGGAGGTATAGAGAGAGTACAAGGAGCTAGAGGGAGGTATAGAGAGAGCAGAGTGACACAGGAAGAGAAGGAGGGAATGAAGGAAGAGAGGAGAGACAGATAACAGAGGAAGATGGAGAGAGAGAACAGGGAGGTTAAAATGGTGACAGGTAGAGTATGAAGTGGCATTTGGAGTGTCCAATTAGACCTCTGTGGGAGTGGAGAGAGAGAGAGGGGGAGAGAGAGAGGGAATGGGTACAGGAGAACGGGTACAGGCCAGGAGGAGCTCCACTCCCTTCCTCTGCCAGGCCTGCTTATTCAAATTAACCATCTCCTCTCTATCTTGCGCTGTCTCTCTCTGTCTCGATCTGTCTCTCTCTGTCTCTCTGTCTCTCTGTCTCGCTCTGTCTCTCTCTTTCTCGCTCTGTCTCTCTGTCTCGCTCTGTCTCTCTCTTTCTCGCTCTGTCTCTCAATGTGTCTCCCTCAAACACTCTTAGAGCAAATTTGTGCTTGATCCTAAAATATGGTCGGAGGCACCGTACGGATGGCGTGACGCAATTGCGGAGCCTCCGGAGGCATGCAGAGGCCAATTTCAGTTCCATACCGCATCGCCGTACGCCTCTCAAATTTTGTAGCAATGCGGAGGGCTCCGTATAGCTCCACATTGACACGCAGAGGGCGGAAGGTCCTGTATAAACACAAACTCACTTCCTTGACAACTTCCTTCACAACAGTTCTGCGCTGCTCCGCGAAGCACAAGAAGTATGAATGCCCTGACTTCTGCAGAGGCCATATCACCATAAATGCTGCACGGCCAATGCAGGTGTCGGATTGACCATGCAGCGCCTTTAAGACGTAAAGGTGCCTGGAAGAACCTTTTGGGTTGCCACACCGGCAGAACCTTTCCAGTTCAAAAACGTTCCTTCAGGAATCCCTCTGAAAAGCCTCTTGTGGCATGTCATTCATGTTCATCATGTTAAGTTTGTACACTGCAAATGTAAACTTTCCTTGAATATTTATGCATATGACATATTCTAATAGAATATTAATAATATTAACATTGCTGATTTATACAGTAATAAAGTAGTAACTATTCCAACTTTGGAATGTGCATATGCTCTTGAGGAACTCCTACACCTCTGTTAGCCTCATTGAAGCTACAAAACTGTCAGTGTTCAACCTTAACATGTGACGACAATACAACAGAACAGATGAACGGGAATTACATTTACTCTTAAGGGTGTCTGTAAAATGGTCCCGCGTGGTTCAGTTGGTAGAGCATGGCACTTGCAACTCTAGGGTTGTGGGTTCAATTCTCACGAGGGACCAGTATGGAGAAAAAAATGTATGGAATGTATGCACTCACTACTGTAAGTTGCTCTGGATAAGAGCATCTGCCAAATGACTAAAATGTAAAAATATCTATCTTAAAGCCATGCCCCTACTAAAGCCATGCCCTCCACTCCAGGGTTCCTCCAGGAACCTGTTGCTACATTGAACCATTAAAGGTTCCTCCGAGAACCCCTCAACTAATCGAAGGTGCAAATATGAACAATTGACTAGCAATGGTTCTTTGAGGATATCCAGGGGTTCCGTGAGGAACTCCAGGGGTTCCTTGAGCGAGGATATCCAGGGTTCCGTGAGGATATCCAGGGTTCCGTGAGGAACTCATTCTCTCTCTGTCTGTCACACATATGTGCACACACACACACACCTGCACCCTGTTTTAGCATCTATCTATTCCACTTGAGTCATCTAGACTTGAGTCTTTATCATGCCACCTCCACCTATCTTTCTCTCTCTCTTCTCTCTTATTCTTCCACAGATGACGTAGTGTATGCACGTATGTAGCAACAAAAGACTTACACTGGCAGGGCCAGGGCCAGGGCCAGGGCTGCATTCTATTTTAATTACACTTCCCTCGTCTTCTGTTCCCTCTTTTGCCCGTGCTCCAAATGTCAACTGGATTTGGGCACATGGAGTGGCATCTGGTTCCACATTGCAAAACGCACACGGATACAAAACATCCCAGCATGCAGTTAACCTGGAGGGATGCCAGCCAGCCAGAGCTCTGCCCACTCCTTCACTAAGTGCCCACATATCCAAGCCCCGCCCACACCAACATCTCCAAGCCCCGCCCACGCCAACATCTCCAAGCCCCGCCAACGGCAACATCTCCACTTACTTCCCACGCCAACTCCTCCAAGCCCCGCCCATGCCAACTCATCCAAGCCCGCCCACGCCAACATCTCCAAGCCCCGCCCACGCCAACATCTCCAACCCCCGCAGGCACCAGGTGATGCGTGGAGATGTTTGCGTGGGCGGGGCTTGGTGGACCTGGCAGAATGGCTTGGCTTGGCCGTCTCGCCCACCTCCACTACATACCGTACTGTGCTACACACACCCTCTGTACCAACCTACTGTACCATACACCCTCTCTGCCAACCTACTGTACCATACACCCTCTCTGCCAACCTACTGTACCACACACCCTCTCTGCCAACCTACTGTACCACACACCCTCTCTGCCAACCTACTGTACCACACACCCTCTCTGCCAACCTACTGTACCATACACCCTCTGTACCAACCTACTGTACCATACACCCTCTCTGCCAACCTACTGTACCATACACCCTCTCTGCCAACCTACTGTACCATACACCCTCTGTACCAACCTACTGTACCATACACCCTCTCTGCCAACCTACTGTACCATACACCCTCTCTGCCAACCTACTGTACCATACACCCTCTCTGCCAACCTACTGTACCACACACCCTCTCTGCCAACCTACTGTACCACACACCCTCTCTGCCAACCTACTGTACCACACACCCTCTCTGCCAACCTACTGTACCACACACCCTCTCTGCCAACCTACTGTACCACACACCCTCTCTGCCAACCTACTGTACCACACACCCTCTCTGCCAACCTACTGTACCACACACCCTCTCTGCCAACCTACTGTACCACACACCCTCTCTGCCAACCTACTGTACCACACACCCTCTCTGCCAACCTACTGTACCACACACCCTCTCTGCCAACCTACTGTACCATACACCGTCTCTGCCAACCTACTGTACCACACACCCTCTCTGCCAACGTACTGTACCATACACCCTCTGTACCAACCTACTGTACCACACACCCTCTCTGCCAACCTACTGTACCACACACCCTCTCTGCCAACGTACTGTACCATACACCCTCTGTACCAACCTACTGTACCATACACCCTCTCTGCCAACCTACTGTACCATACACCCTCTCTGCCAACCTACTGTACCATACACCCTCTCTGCCAACCTACTGTACCATACACCCTCTCTGCCAACGTACTGTACCATACACCCTCTCTGCCAACCTACTGTACCATACACCCTCTGTACCAACCTACTGTACCATACACCCTCTCTGCCAACCTACTGTACCATACACCCTCTCTGCCAACGTACTGTACCATACACCCTCTCTGCCAACCTACTGTATCATACACCCTCTGTACCAACCTACTGTACCATACACCCTCTCTGCCAACCTACTGTACCATACACCCTCTCTGCCAACCTACTGTACCATACACCCTCTGTACCAACCTACTGTACCATACACCCTCTCTGCCAACCTACTGTACCATACACCCTCTCTGCCAACCTACTGTACCATACACCCTCTCTGCCAACGTACTGTACCATACACCCTCTCTGCCAACCTACTGTACCATACACCCTCTGTACCAACCTACTGTACCATACACCCTCTGTACCAACCTACTGTACCATACACCCTCTGTACCAACCTACTGTACCATACACCCTCTCTGCCAACCTACTGTACCATACACCCTCTCTGCCAACCTACTGTACCATACACCCTCTCTGCCAACCTACTGTACCATACACCCTCTGTACCAACCTACTGTACCATACACCCTCTGTACCAACCTACTGTACCATACACCCTCTCTGCCAACGTACTGTACCATACACCCTCTCTGCCAATGTACTGTACCATACACCCTCTGTACCAACCTACTGTACCATACACCCTCTCTGCCAACCTACTGTACCATACACCCTCTGTACCAACCTACTGTACCATACACCCTCTCTGCCAACGTACTGTACCATACACCCTCTGTACCAACCTACTGTACCATACACCCTCTGTACCAACCTACTGTACCATACACCCTCTCTGCCAACGTACTGTACCATACACCCTCTCTGCCAACGTACTGTACCATACACCCTCTGTGCCAACTGTGCCAACCTAGTGTACCATACACACCCTCTGTGTCAACCTAGTGTACCATACACCCTCTCTGCCAACGTACTGTACCATACACCCTCTCTGCCAACGTACTGTACCATACACCCTCTGTGCCAACTGTGCCAACCTAGTGTACCATACACACCCTCTGTGTCAACCTAGTGTACCATACACACCCTCTGTGCAAACCTAATGCACTTAGCACTGCATGTGTGTACTATTAAGTGCAGACTATATTAGGTGTGTTTGTGTGTGTACACCCATGTGAGTGTGTGAGTGTGTATATGCAAGCCCGTGTATGTGTGTTTGCTCATGTGCGTGTGTGCTCACAAATGTGTGTGTCAATGCACAGATGCGTATGCTCTGTGGCCTTTGTTTGAGTACAGTATGTGTGTGATTACACCCCCCAAAAATCCTTCGCCCGTGTAGCTCAGTTGGTAGAGCATGGCGCTTGCAACGTCAGGGTTGTGGGTTCGATTCCCACTGGGGACCAGTATGAAAATGTATGTACTCACTACTGTAAGTCGCTCCGGATAAGAGCATCTGCTAAATGACTAAAATGTAAATATAGCTGAACTCTCTCCGATGGTGGCTGGGCTCTGGGCTCCTAGCGCTTACAGGCTTTCCAAGGTGTACAATGGACAGGGCATTCTACCAGCCAGCCAGCCAGATATCAAAGTGAGTGCGTGTGTGAACCAAGGCCAGGAGAGAGGGATAATTGACAGCTGTGACCTTGGGAAGGGCCTTGTCCAGCAAGAGAAGCACACTCTGTTCACATCCTAGTGGGACAACCTCTCTATATAGCTCCAAAGAGAAGACAAGGAACTTCAAAAAGAGAGGGGATGAGGTGAGGGAGATACACTATACATACAAAAGTATGTGGACACCCCTTCAAATTACTGGATTCGGCTATTTCAGCCACACCCGTTGCTGACAGGTGTATAGAATTGAGCACACAGCCATGCAATCTCCATAGACAAACATTGGCAGTAGAATGACCTTACTGAACAGCTGTGACTTTCAATGTGGCACCGTCATAGGATGCCACCTTTCCAACAAGTCAGTTTGACAAATTTCTGCCCTGCTCAAGTGGCCCCGGTCAACTGTAAGTGCTGTTATTGTGAAGTGGAAACGTCTAGGACCAACATCATCTCAGCTGCAAAGTGGTAGGCCACACAAGCTCACAGAAGGGGACCGCCGAGTGCTGAAGTGCATAGCACATAAAAATCTGGATTTGGCGGATGCCAAGAGAACTCTACCTGCCCGAATGCATAGTGCCAACTGTAAAGTTTGGTGGAGGATAAATAATGGTATGGGGCTGTTTTTCATGGTTCGGGCTAGGGCCCTTAGTTCCAGTGAAGGAAAATCTTAACGCTACAGCATACAATGGCATTCTAGACAATTCTGTGCTTCCAATTTTGTGGCATTAGTTTAGGGAAAGCCCTTTCCTGTTTCAGCATGACAATACCCCTGTGCACAAAGTGAGGTCCATACAGAAATGGTTTGTCGAGATTGGTGTGGAAGAACTTGACTGGCCTGCACAGAGCCCTGACCTCAACCCCATCGAACACCTTTGGGATGAATTGGAACGCTGACTGCGAGCCAGGCCTAATCACCCAACATCAGTGCCCGACCTCACTAATGCTCTTGTTGCTGAATGGAAGCAAGTCCCCGCAACAATGTTCCAACATCTAGCGGAAAGCCTTCCCAGAAGAGTGGAGGCTGTCATAGCAGCAAAGGGGGGACCAACTCCATATTAATGCCCATGATTTTGGAATGAGATGTTCGACAAGCAGGTATACCACCCCTGCCTCCCACTGCTTGCTTGCCTCTGAAGCTAAGCAGGGTTGGTCCTAGTCAGTCCCTGGATGGGAGACCAGATGCTGCTGAAAGTGATGTTGGAGATTCAGTAGGAGGCAATCTTTCCGCTGGTCTAAAATAAAAAGATCCCAATGCCACAGCGCAGTGATAGAGGCCATTGCCCTGTGTAGGGTGCCGTCTTTCGGATGGGACGTTAAACAGGTGTCCTGACTATCTGTGTTCACTAAAGATCCCATGGCACTTGTTTTTAAGAGTAGGGGTGTTAACCCCTATGCGCTGGCTAAATTCCCTACATTTGAAACCAAACCATATGGATTTGAATGAAAAGTATGACATGAAAAAGTGAATGTAAGAAGCGCTCATCATTTCATATGGGCTACATGTCATATTGAACAGCATATAATATAATAATAATATGCCATTTAGCAGACGCTTTTATCCAAAGCGACTTACAGTCATGCGTGCATACATTTTTTGTGTATGGGTGGTGCTGGGGATCGAACCCACTACCTTGGCGTTACAAGCGCCGTGCTCTACCAGCTGAGCTACAGAGGACCACTAAACACACTAAATAGGTCACTACAGAGGACCATATAAACACACTAAATAGGTCAGGGGTCTAAGAAGGAATGACAATTAATTATTTAGGCTATATTATTTCAATAATTTCAAGGCTATAGCCTACATGTCAGGGTGTGTAGTTTCTATGTTGTGTTTTCTATGTTTAGTTTCTAGATCGTTTAGATCTATGTTGGCCAGGGTGGTTCCCAATCAGAGGCAGCTGTAGCTCGTTGTCTCTGATTGGGGACAATACTTAGGTAGCCTGTTGGCACTAGTGGGTTGTGGGATCTTGTTCCGTATAGGTTTGTTGTGTGTAACCTTAAGACTTCACGTATCGTTTGTTTGTTGTTTTGTCGTGTTTGCACAGTTATAATAAACATGTACGCTTATCATGCTGCGCCTTGGTCCTTCTCATTTGTCAACGATCGTGACAGAAGATCCCACCAAAGAGGACCAAGCAGCGTGTCCAGGAGCAGACAGCCTGGACCTGGGAGGAGATCCTGGACGGGAAGGGATCCTGGACTTGGGAGGAGATTCAGGCCGGAATGGATCGCCGTCCTTGGGAGCAGACAGTGGAGGCGCGCTATAGAGAGGAGCAGCGGCAACGCAGAAGGTGCCGGCCGAGGAGGAAGCCCGAGAGACAGCCCCAAGAAATGTGTTTGGGGGGGCTAAAAGGGTGGTTGGCGGAGCCTAGTGTTAGAGCAGAGCCAACTCCCCGTACTCATGCAAGGAAGCGTGTGACTGGGCAGGCTCCGTGTTATGCGGAGCTACGTACTGTGCCGCGAGTGTTCCGGCACAGTCCTGTACGTCCTGTGCTAGCACCACGCACGTGTCGTGCGAAGATGGGCATTCAGCCAGGACAGGGTGTGCCGGCTCAACGCTCGTGGTCTCCAGTACGCCTCCTCGGTCCCGTATATCCTGCGCCGGTGCTACGTACTGTATCGCCAGTACGCGTGCACCGCCCCGTACGTCCTGTGCTAATGCCTCACACATATTGTGTGGAAGTAGGCCCGGCCCGTTCCTGCTCCCCGCACCAAGCCAGTGGTGCGTGTTCCCAGTCCGGCCCGGCCCGTTCCTGCTCCCCGCACCAAGCCAGTGGTGCGTGTTCCCAGTCCGGCCCGGCCCGTTCCTGCTCCCCGCACCAAGCCAGTGGTGCGTGTTCCCAGTCCGGCCCGGCCCGTTCCTGCTCCCCGCACCAAGCCAGTGGTGCGTGTTCCCAGTCCGGCCCGGCCCGTTCATGCTCCTCGCACCAAGCAAGTGGTGCGCGTCTCCAGCCCGGTCCGGCCCGTTCCTGTCTCTCGCACCAAGCCAGTGGTGCGCGTCTCCAGCCCGGTCCGGCCCGTTCCTGTCCCTCGTACCAAGCCAGTGGTGCGCGTCGCCAGCCCGGTCCGGCATGTTCCTGTCCCTCGTACCAAGCCAGTGGTGCGCGTCGCCAGCCCGGTCCGGCCTGTTCCTGCTCCTCGCATCAAGCCAGTGGTGCGTGTGTCCAGTCCGGCACGGCCCGTGCCTGTTCCACCGGTGCCTGGTCCGGCATCGGTCAGCTGCTCCACTCCGGAGCTAGAGCAGTCCGCTCCACCGGTGCCTGATCCAGCTCCGGTCAGCGGCTCCACGCCGGAGTCAGAGCAGTTCGCTCCACCGTCGTCGGGTCCAGCTCCAGTCAGCGTTCCAGTCCAGACCCAGACGTCAGCCCCTCTCTAGGTTCGGGGTCTCCCACACCAGGGTCCAGACAGGGCTTGGTACTTCG
>NW_028158027.1:209212-265030 GCF_964263955.1 Coregonus lavaretus
AAAGTTTCTCAATACTTTGTTATATACCCTTTGTTGGCAATGACACAGGTCAAACGTTTTCTGTAAGTCTTCACAAGGTTTTCACACACTGTTGCTGGTATTTTGGCCCATTCCTCCATGCAGATCTCCTCTAGAGCAGTGATGTTTTGGGGCTGTCGCTGGGCAACACGGACTTTCAACTCCCTCCAAAGACTTTCTATGGGGTTGAGATCTGGAGGCTGGCTAGGCCACTCCAGGACCTTGAAATGCTTCTTACGAAGCCACTCCTTCGTTGCCCGGGCGGTGTGTTTGGGATCATTGTCATGCTGAAAGACCTAGCCACGTTTCATCTTCAATGCCCTTGCTGATGGAAGGAGGTTTTCACTCAAAATCTCACGATACATGGCCCCATTCATTCTTTCCTTTACACAGATCAGTCGTCCTGGTCCCTTTGCAGAAAAACAGCCCCATAGCATGATGTTTCCACCCCCATGCTTCACAGTAGGTATGGTGTTCTTTGGATGCAACTCAGCATTCTTTGTCCTCCAAACACGACGAGTTGAGTTTTTACCAAAAAGTTATATTTTGGTTTCATCTGACCATATGACATTCTCCCAATCCTCTTCTGGATCATCCAAATGCACTCTAGCAAACTTCAGACGGGCCTGGACATGTACTGGCTTAAGCAGGGGGACACGTCTTTCACTGCAGGATTTGAGTCCCTGGCGGCATAGTGTGTTACTGATGGTAGGCTTTGTTACTTTGGTCCCAGCTCTCTGCAGGTCATTCATTAGGTCCCCCCGTGTGGTTCTGGGATTTTTCCTCACCGTTCTTGTGATCATTTTGACCCCACGGGGTGAGATCTTGCATGGAGCCCCAGATCGAGGGAGATTATCAGTGGTCTTGTATGTCTTCCATTTCCTAATAATTGCTCCCACAGTTGATTTCTTCAAACCAAGCTGCTTACCTATTGCAGATTCAGTCTTCCAAGCCTGGTGCAGGTCTACAATTTTGTTTCTGGTGTCCTTTGACAGCTCTTTGGTCTTGGCCATAGTGGAGTTTGGAGTGTGACTGTTTGAGGTTGTGGACAGGTGTCTTTTATACTGATAACAAGTTCAAACAGGTGCCATTAATACAGGTAACGAGTGGAGGTCAGAGAAGCCTCTTAAAGAAGAAGTTACAGGTCTGTGAGAGCCAGAAATCTTGCTTGTTTGTAGGTGACCAAATACTTATTTTCCACCATAATTTGCAAATAAATTCATTAAAAATCCTACAATGTGATTTTCTGGATTTTTTCCCCTCAATTTGTCTGTCATAGTTGACGTGTACCTATGATGAAAATTACAGGACTCTCTCATCTTTTTAAGTGGGAGAACTTGCACAATTGGTGGCTGACTAAATACTTTTTTTCCCCACTGTATAAAGACAAAACCTTTGGCAGCTTTCTTCCATTTCCTACTATACTGAACCATGTCCCCTGTCACCATATCTCTTGTCCCAGACAGACACTGGCTACATTAAAAACTATGAACCTATAATCCTCCTGGTGGTGTCATCCAAGTGTCACTGGTGGGCATAAGGTAGTGTGTCAGTGGGAGTCTCTGTCACACACACACACACACACACACACACACACACACACACACACACACACACACACACACACACACACACACACACACACACACACAAACACAGGACATGCCATGAGCTTCTAAACAAACAAAAATTCTACCAACTGGGGACATTTTGTCGGTCCCCGCAAGGAAAAAGGCTACTTCTAGGGGGTTTAGGACTAGGGTTAGGGTTAAGGTTAGGTTTTGGGGTTACGGTTAGGGTTAGGGTTAAGGTTAGTGTTAAGTTTAGGGTTAGGGGTTAGGGAAAATAGGATTTTGAATGGGAATCAATTGTGTGTGTGTGTATATGTGTGTGTATGTGTGTGTGTGTGTGTGTGTGTGTCAGGGTCTAGGGCTCTGATTAAGACACACTTCTCAGGTGTGGTGGGGGACACCTGGTCTCGGTCGGAGAGCGGGCTTCAGGCCACAGGGGCCAGGGAGGGGCCAGGGAGAACCCAGCACTCCACTTCCGCACCAAAAGGCCTTTTAATTTAGCCACGCACAGATTAGACCCAGCCTCACCGCATGGCAGCAGAGACTACTGCTTGCCAGGCCATTAGGTAACCCTGAGTGGGCAACCTGACAGTACACACACAGACACACACGCATACACACACACACACACACGCCTCTTTCTTCTCACTGCTCATTCACCATCACAACTCTAAAGCTAGTAGCTACCCCATGTCCCACATAACCCCCTACCGTCCTTACTGCTGGGGTGGGGTGGGGGGGGGGGGGTGGAAGCTGCATCCCATCCATGAGCCATCAGTCCTCATCCCAGCCACCCAGCCAACAGCAGGGTCTTGTACATAATATTAGCGCTGTCCCCTCTCCTAATCCCCTGTCATTACCCCCATCACATTACTGCCACACACAGCCACATGGCCAAGTCCAGGGGTCCATCAGGCACACGTCAGACGACCCTGCCCTGACACACGCTGCTGCCTGCCTAGGGCTGGTAATGTGATCTAAGTGAGGGACATGTGAACACACACTTAGGCAGGCTCACACCAGTGGTGTAAAGTACTTAAGTAAAAATACTTTAAAGTACTACTTTAACTTAAGTCGTTTAACTTAAGTCGTTTTGGGGGGTATGTGTACTTTACTTAACTATTTATAACTTTTACTTTACTACATTCCTAAAGAATATAATGTACTTTTACTCCATACATTTTTCCTGACACCCAAAAGTACTTGTTACATTTTGAATGCTTAGCAGGACAGGAAAATGGTCCAATTCACACACTTATCAAGAGAACATCCCTGGTCATCCCTACTGCCTCTGATCTGGCGGACTCACTAAACACACATGCTTTGTTTGTAAATTATGACTGAATGTTGGAGTGTGCCCCTGGCTATCCGTAAATTATAAAAACAAGAAAATGGTGCCGTCTGGTTTGCTTAATACAAGGAATTGAAATGGTTTTGTCACGATCGTCATACATAGAGGAGGACCAAGGCGCAGCGTTGAAGGCGAACATATTTATTTATAGAATGATCACACGATCAAAACAACAAAACGATGACGTGACAGTCAATGGTAATACACAAACCAAATACGAACAAGAAACCACACCAAATGAATGCCTAATGGCTACCTAAGTATGACTCCCAATCAGAGACAACGAGCTACAGCCGTCTCTGATTGGGAGCCACCCTGGCCAACATAGAATTACAAAACCAGAAAGTGAAACCTAGAACACACATAGACTATACACACCCTGGCTCAACATATTAGAGTCCCCAGAGCCAGGGCGTGACAGTACCCCCCCCTAAAGGCGCGGACTCCGACCGCGCCCACCAAATACCACAGGGGAGGGACCGGGTGGGCACTCCGCTTAGGCGGCGGATCCGGCTCCGGGCCTGATCCCCGCTCCCTCTCCAACCCCCCAAAGTACCCCTGGTCCGGTCTGGCCCCGCTGGCCGGAGCTGGACTGCACACTGGTGGAGCGGATTGCTCTAGCTCCGGCGTGAAGCATCTGACCGGTGCCGGACCAGCCACCGGTGGAACAGGCACGGGCCGTGCCGGACTGACGACGCACACCACTGGCTTGGTGTGGGGAGCAGGAGCGGGCCGAGCCGGGCTGTCGAAGCGCACCACTGACTTGGTGCGGGGAGCAGGAACGGGCCGAGCCGGGCTGACGAAGCGCACCACTGACTTGGTGCGGGGAGCAGGAACGGGCCGAGCCGGGCTGACGAAACGCACCACTGACTTGGTGCGGGGAGCAGGAACGGGCCGAGCCGGGCTGACGAAGCGCACCACTGACTTGGTGCGGGGAGCAGGAACGGGCCGAGCCGGGCTGACGAAGCGCACCACTGACTTGGTGCGGGGAGCAGGAACGGGCCGAGCCGGGCTGACGAAGCGCACCACTGACTTGGTGCGGGGAGCAGGAACGGGCCGAGCCGGGCTGACGAAGCGCACCACTGACTTGGTGCGGGGAGCAGGAACGGGCCGAGCCGGGCTGACGAAGCGCACCACTGACTTGGTGCGGGGAGCAGGAACAGGCCGGACCGTACTGGTGACACACACCACTGGTCCTACGCAGGGATCTGGAATGGGCCGGACCGGACTGGTAACACACCCCAGTACCTCTCGCCGTGCCTCTACACCTTCCACCCCCTCTTCGACCAGTGGCCCCCGTAACCTGGCGGCCTCCTCTGCCAATCCGCTGGGCCGCTCTGCCGCGGTCTCCTGCTGGCCCGTCGTCCACGGCGTTAGCCCCCCCCTAAAAATGTTCTGGGCGTCTCTCCTACCCGTGGACCAGGTCTCCATGTCCCTCGCCAGCCTTTCGCCCTTCTGCCTCAATGTCAAGCCCTTCTCTTCCTCACTCGGCTTGACCCAGTCGAGGAGGCGAAGGAGATCTGCTAGAGATCTCCCTGGCGATGGCTCCTGGACACGCTGCTTGGTAAAGTCTTGGTGGTTTCTTCTGTCACGATCGTCATACATAGAGGAGGACCAAGGCGCAGCGTTGAAGGCGAACATATTTATTTATAGAATGATCACACGATCAAAACAACAAAACGATGACGTGACAGTCAATGGTAATACACAAACCAAATACGAACAAGAAACCACACCAAATGAATGCCTAACGGCTACCTAAGTATGACTCCCAATCAGAGACAACGAGCTACAGCCGTCTCTGATTGGGAGCCACCCTGGCCAACATAGAATTACAAAACCAGAAAGTGAAACCTAGAACACACATAGACTATACACACCCTGGCTCAACATATTAGAGTCCCCAGAGCCAGGGCGTGACAGGTTTATACTTTTACTTTTACTTTTGGTACTTACAGTTTTTTTAAATTACTTTGGCACTAATTTCAGAACCTTGACGTAATTTTTTAAAACTCTAGACACAAAACTCACAACCAATGATCAAAATGCACATTTTTCAAAACTCTAACACTTTTTTTCAATTGCTTGCATACAATACACATAAAACTAAGATAATTTGTTCATTTAACAAAAATCACCTGTTCAATATGACACAACTTAACATCAAAGTACTACTATTTCAAAAGGCAATTCACACATTACATTTCAGATGAGTGTCTATTCATTTCATTACAATTATCCAACTATCAATTGATACAACTGCTCAAAATGATAAGTAATTGTTGCATTACTCTTAATGCATAGTTGTATGGAAACAGACAAACAATATTCCATGTTTAGATCATGAAAGTTTCAAGATAACGAGATTCATTGTCACCAATTAGCGTGGAGCATGAACCAATTAGACTACATTATCTATGGATGTAATATTTCATCATCATTCTTTATCAGACACCGTTTCTATGGTCCCATGTACCACCTTTTCAGACTATTTACAGTATTGACAGTACTGCACTGTATGGATGAAGGCCCTTGTAATTGCTTGTCCAATTCTGCCAACTTGTTACTGATGATTGAGTTCACATTATGGAACGAGTATATAAAGAATTGATTGGGATCCACTTGCAACAATATAGCGACATGTACTGTAACATGGAGCCGGCAGGTGATCCAGGTCACATTAGAGGTCAAGCAGTGGCGGGAGGAAGACGAGGAAGACGTGTTGGTCAGAGGAATGGCAGGGGACAAGCACCCCTTCTGAGAGGTGGTTGTGGGCCTCGCTTGAGAGGTGTGGGGGAACGTGGTAGAGGACAAGGCCACGGACCAAGACAGCGGCAGCAACAGCAAAGAGTGTCCAATGAAATCCGAGCAAGCATGGTTTCAGGCCCATGCACAATTTACCACCCTGTATTTACCCCCATACTCTCCTTTCCTTAACCCGATTGAGGAATTTTTCTCCACATGGAGATGGAAGGTTTATGATAGGCGCCCTCATGAACAAGTCACTTTTCTCCAGGCCATGGATGACACATGCAATAACATCACGGCAGACCAGTGTCAGGCCTGGATTCGCCATGCCCGAAGGTTTTTTCCAAGATGTTTGGCTAATGAAAACATCCATTGTGATGTAGATGAGAACCTGTGGCCAAATCCACAAGACAGAGTTGATGAAAATGTAGAAGTACAGTAATCACTCCTATGTTTTGCTTTTTACAGTACAAGCAAGCAAGTTGAGGAACACTGCATTTTATGTTTTACAGTACTGTATCGTTTTTCATCAACATATTTCAGATTTTGTTCAATGATTCCACTGTGTCTGTAATATTCTCTCTACTACAGCAGTACTTTTACAGGGATGTATTTACATGTAGTAACATAATGAAACATGTATCACCTATTTTGTACTACAATATTTAATGATTGTACGAACAATGACAGAGTGAAACTATCGGTTGCTTGTGTGTGGGTGATCTAAATTAAAGTTTCATTGGTATTTCACAATACATTTGTTTTTTGAACCAATGATTGTGCAAGTGCAATATTTCTTTAAAGATATGAATGCACAATGCAATGTTTTGAACATTGGACAGCCTGTGTTACAAGTGATGACCGTTTTGAGTTTTGTGTCTAGAGTTTTGAAAAATTACGTCAAGGTTCTGAAATTAGTGCCAAAGTGATTGTAAAAAACTGTAAGTATATTTTAAAACAAATACTTTTAGACTTTTACTCAAGTAGAAGTTTACTGGGTGACTTTTACTTTTACTTGAGTCATTTTCTATAAAGGTATCTTTACTATTACTCACGTATAGTACTTTTTCCACCACTGGCTCACACACACACACACACACACACATGCATACACACACACACACACACACACACACACACACGTACATTCAGACGTGGAGAAAAACACAAACATACACACCCAGAAATGCACACAGGAAAGCAGGCACACACGCACACACACGCACATGCACACACGCAAACGCGCAAATAATAGATCACGAGGCAGAGAAAGCATAAAGCAGGGGGATAACTATACATGGCGGTTCGCTTGCTGTCTGCTTTACCTCATCACTATAATTGCAGCATGTCTGTCATCACCAGTGAATGTGAAAAAGGGTCTTCCTCAGCTGCTCTCCTGCCTGTTTTGTTCGCTGCTCTCATGTAAAGTGGGAGAAAATAAGTGTCATTCAGTGAATACTGCTATTCTCTGTCTGACAGCTTCTTATCTACAAGGTGGGGGAGGCCCTCAATAGTCTTCACTTTCTTAGTAACGGCTTTGACAGGGTGTTAACATCCAATATTACATACACTCGCACTTACGCATACACACAGACACGCACATACAAATACACACACACACGCACATACAAATACACACACTTTTCCTTTGATTCAAATAAGAGGGTACTGGGGAGGGGGCATCTTGCCCCCCAGTGAAGGGGCCGGGTGCTCGGAGTGAATGGGACCCTCTTTAACCCTGCTCTGCTAGTGTCTCTGTGTTCATGGAGCTGATCAGCTGGCTCACACCAGAAGGCCTCCGACGCCTCATATACAACATGTCTGTCTGCCTGTCTGTCTGTTCTCACACCTCTGCCTGTCTGTCTGTTCTCACCCCTCTCTATGTCTGTCTGTCTGTCTGTCTGTCTTTCTCTTCTCACACCAATGTCTGTCTGTCTGTTGGCGACTAGATCCGTCTCTCTCACTCTCTCTCTCTCTCTCTCTCTCTCTCTCTCTCTCTCTCTCTCTCTCTCTCTCTCTCTCTCTCTCTCTCTCTCTCTCTCTCTCTCTCTCTCTCTCGTTCTTTCTTGTGCAGCAGACAAATGGGTCTGTTGCCATGGAAACAACCAAGAGGCCAGGGATCCTCTTGAAAAAATATGTATATTTGGAAAAGCGGGGAAAGTCTCCCCCAAACTGATTTAATTCAGCTGAAGAGAAAGACGGGATGTTCCTAAGGCTGAGTAGGAATAGGAGAATCACACACACACACACACACACAGCTAAGTCTGTGACACCTCCATGTAAGGCCAGGCAAGACGACGAACCGATACACACTAAACAAGAGAAATTAGTAGGAAACTACTGTCTAGGTAAAACTGTCAAAGTGGAGCTACATTGTTGCAGTACAGCTGACATCTAGCAACTTCAATTTTCATTATACTTCAATTGAAATGGAATGGACCCCAACATGGCTACTACACAGTTCCAGATGTAGCTACAGACAGTATAAAGGCACACCACGTGATGCTATGCTGGTCACCGGCATTAGATGACTCTCCTTACTCTTCTCTCCAGTCCACCTCGTAGGAACATCTTGTGTCCTTCGTCAAGAGCGCTAAAAGGGCAACATTTAATATGCAGTAATTAATGCTGACAACCTGCCTTAAATATATGGATCAAACATTTATTGAAGTTCACGCGGCTGAATTTTAAGTTTTGTGTCACTGAAATGTTCGTTTCTCACTCCAAGGGTAATTGGAACATCTGCATTATTCAATGTCCTGTATTTTTTATGCCAGTTATTTTTGTTTCTCAAATCAGTGAAGGGCAGTGAACAAGTGCAGACTTTTAAGAAAGGAGAGATCATTGAGATGCTCCCCATGAACAGGCCTAGCCATCGAATCTAATAAATAAACCGTTGTGAGTTAAGTTGAGGATAGACATTGCAAGCTCTTTCCTCTGCTGTATCCTAAAATAAAGCAAGATCAAGACATGGGAAAATCAACGATAACATAGTACACAGTTGCTCTCTGCACATACAAGACTTCAGGGGCCTCATTTATCAATCATGCATAGGTACAAGTCTGCAGGTAAACAATGCCTGGGATCATTTCCATGCAAAGTGTGAGATTTATCAATATGAACATTTGCTTGAGAGTGTGCATAAATTTACACACTGCCATGATCATGCTTAGGCACAGTGCCAAGTGGTAGAATAAGGGAACTGCTTGTCAAGCGTAGGAAAATGGGGGAAAATATATGTTGAAAATGTTTGAAATTGTGAGAGTAATAATTAAATAATTTTTTGATTTCATTGTATTTCCATTGTGATTTCATGCTAAATATCTTGACAGGCTATATCATATAATTTGACCAGTGCTTTTGTTATGATAATAATCCACATAAAGTACAGTAATTTGTTAAATTAGAGGCACGTGAAAGTGAAACGATTGTTGAAATACTATAAAAGACTGAGATAATGGGAAATGTAATGAGAGATAGCTGATCTTGCTCTGTTGGAAGATTTGGCACACGCTGCATTTCGCAGAGAGTGGGTTTTTAGACAGTTGGGACTTCTTTGCAGAAAGTACAGATTCGGTCATTCAGATATAATTTCCCTGAACCAATCTTATAAGATTGTTGTTCGGCAACTGGCACTTTTCAGCAGGAGCTTGCCCATCGGCATCTAACAGCCTTCGATGAGCCAATGTTTTGAATGCAATCATCAGCAAAATGAACAGTATCATACAATTTCCATACACCATCGCACAACAGGTTGAAGTCAAGAGGGGTTTCTTTGCCATTAATGGGTTGCCAAATATGAACAGATCAATAGACAGCACCCACATTGCTAAAAAAGCACCATCCTAAAATGAGTTCAACTATGTGAACAGAAAAGGCTTCCACTCTTAATGTGCAGGTAATAGCTTACGTGATGGGCAAAATAAACTGCTGAATGTGGTGGCCAGGTGGCCAGGTGGAACGCATGACTCGTTCATTCTGCAGAACAGCAATGTTGTCCTATAGGCCAACAAGAGGGAGCTGTTGAGGATGGATGACTTATTGGTGAGTGTTGCCTACTCATTTGAAGTATATTTGCCATTGCTAAAGCAACTTGAATTGTCCTAATGGTCCTCTCTTTGTAGCTATGTTTAAAATGTTTACTGGTCAAACCACAACTGAGCGAGTCAAATAAAACCTTTTGGTTGTACTCTGACACTAGCACCTCTATTTAAGTCTCGTAAAAGTTTTTTTTTCTTCGTTTTTTTGGGTTGCGACGTTGTATTTCATGGTATGGCGTTGTATATTCCCATGGGCTTTAAAGGGATGATTTTGACCACATTTGGTTAATTAGGGGCGTTTCGAAATGCAAATAGCCAAGGTCATGCATGAGCACTGAGGCTGAGAACAATTGGTATATATCAATGGTTTAACGCTCGTAGGATTTGATAAATCACATTTTTTCTATTCGTATGAACATTCTAAATTCCGTTAGTAAGTAGTATTTTAGAATAATTTCTATGCAATATTAATACACGAGGCCCCGGGTCTGGCATACTGAAACCTTTCAGCAGGAGTGTGGGGGTATCCAGTGTAGCCTGGTGAATGCTCTAGGCATGACAGACAGGGTTGATCTTTTGACCCCTACCTGAACCCTACCTGACTAGCGAGCTAGACACAGTTGCAGACTAGTGTAATTCCCTTCATATTTCAATCAATCAGGGTCCCCAACCCTGTACCCTCGACACCCACCTGAGCGACCCACACACTAAAGAGAAGTCCTTATCTGATTTATAGGCCTACTGCAAGTAGCTTATATGCAGCCAAGACAGAAAGATAAAAGCGGTCAGAGACCCACTAAAGCAGCACCGCCCCCTCAAGAGTCTGAGCCTGCCTGGCAGGATTGGTCCAACAAAGCCAAAGCCCCCAGATGGGTGAGCATAATATACAAGGAATTTCTCAAAGCTGCTAATGAGAACCTTGATGACCTTGAACATAGCCGGTGGGGATTCTGGTGGGGTACCCCCACCCAGGTAGTGGCAGTGCTGGCAACACTGGCTGCAGTAACCCATGGGGAGGGGGTCACACTCGGACAATCAGAGAGGGGGCAAATTATTGTGGCCCTGATGGCACAAAATAATCAAAAGGTGCTTGGGAAAATGGTCACAACTGGGGACCAGCGTGTGTGTGTTTCAGGGTAGAGGTGTGTATCTGAGCGCCATCAGCTAGGACTTGACATTGGTTAATCAAAATCTCCCCATTCTTGCTCAATTTTGCATGCCTTCTCAAACAGCTACAACTGTATATGCATTTGCACATCAAGTCTTCTCTTGAGTTGGGCTCGAGGATGGAACAACTGTTGAACATCTGAGCTTGTGGTTGTTTGTGGGGGAAGGGTGGGGAGTGTGTGTGTGTGTGTGTATTTATGTATCCCACATCTGTTGCTATGGGGTAATGATGTTAGAGACAATACAGGATGAATCAAAAAATTTAATTTTTGTAATGCCAATCCTGGTTATAGGCAACAATCCTTGTATGAACTGTCAACATTATTACGCATATTATTTGTTAATTGTGAAAATAAATAAAGATAAGCTCTATTGTTTTATATACTTAAAAAAAAAAACACATCTTAAACAGGGGTGCCAATAATTGTGGAGGGCACTGTATATATATATATATATATATATATATATATATATATATATATATATATATATATATATATATATATATAATACTTTATCAAGGCTACAAGCAATACAAGACTCTATTATTATGGTGGTAGATTATAATACGGTTTTAAATATCTCAACGGACCGTAAAGGAAATCACACTACAAACTATCACTAGCACTTAAGGAAATCAAGAATATCATGAATATATTGGATCTAGTGGATATACATTGGGAAAAAAAGTATTTAGTCAGCCACCAATTGTGCAAGTTCTCCCACTTAAAAAGATGAGAGAGGCCTGTAATTTTCATCATAGGTACACGTCAACTATGACAGACAAAATGAGAAAAGAAAATCCAGAAAATCACATTGTAGGATTTTTAATGAATTTATTTGCAAATTATGGTGGAAAATAAGTATTTGGTCAATAACAAAAGTTTCTCAATACTTTGTTATATACCCTTTGTTGGCAATGACACAGGTCAAACGTTTTCTGTAAGTCTTCACAAGGTTTTCACACACTGTTGCTGGTATTTTGGCCCATTCCTCCATGCAGATCTCCTCTAGAGCAGTGATGTTTTGGGGCTGTCGCTGGGCAACACAGACTTTCAACTCCCTCCAAAGATTTTCTATGAGGTTGAGATCTGGAGACTGGCTAGGCCACTCCAGGACCTTGAAATGCTTCTTACGAAGCCTCTCCTTCGTTGCCCGGGCGGTGTGTTTGGGATCATTGTCATGCTGAAAGACCCAGCCACGTTTCATCTTCAATGCCCTTGCTGATGGAAGGAGGTTTTCACTCAAAATCTCATGATACATGGCCCCATTCATTCTTTCCTTTACACGGATCAGTCGTCCTGGTCCCTTTGCAGAAAAACAGCCCCAAAGCATGATGTTTCCACCCCCATGCTTCACAGTAGGTATGGTGTTCTCTGGATGCAACTCAGCATTCTTTGTCCTCCAAACACGACAAGTTGAGTTTTTACCAAAAAGTAATATTTTGGTTTCATCTGACCATATGACATTCTCCCAATCCTCTTCTGGATCATCCAAATGCACTCTAGCAACCTTCAGACGGGCCTGGACATGTACTGGCTTAAGCAGGGGGACACGTCTGGCACTGCAGGATTTGAGTCCCTGGCGGCGTAGTGTGTTACTGATGGTAGGCTTTGTTACTTTGGTCCCAGCTCTCTGTAGGTCATTCACTAGGTCCCCCCGTGTGGTTCTGGGATTTTTGCTCACCGTTCTTGTGATCATTTTGACCCCACGGGGTGAGATCTTGCGTGGAGCCCCAGATCGAGGGAGATTATCAGTGGTCTTGTATGTCTTCCATTTCCTAATAATTGCTCCCACAGTTGATTTCTTCAAACCAAGCTGCTTACCTATTGCAGATTCAGTCTTCCCAGCCTGGTGCAGGTCTACAATTTTGTTTCTGGTGTCCTTTGACAGCTCTTTGGTCTTGGCCATAGTGGAGTTTGGAGTGTGACTGTTTGAGGTTGTGGACAGGTGTCTTTTATACTGATAACAAGTTCAAACAGGTGCCATTAATACAGGTAACGAGTGGAGGACAGAGGAGCCTCTTAAAGAAGAAGTTACAGGTCTGTGAGAGTCAGAAATCGTGCTTGTTTGTAGGTGAACAAATACTTATTTTCCACCATAATTTGCAAATAAATTCATTAAAAATCCTACAATGTTATTTTCTGGATTTTTTTTCCTCAATTTGTCTGTCATAGTTGACGTGTACCTATGATGAATATTACAGGCCTCTCTCATCTTTTTAAGTGGGAGAACATGCACAATTGGTGGCTGACTAAATACTTTTTTCCCCCACTGTATGGAGGCTTAAATATCCTGACCTAGTAAGATTTACGTGGCAGAAGCTCAATCAAGCTAGTTTTCTTGACTACTTTCTTATGTAAATCTCGCTGGCACCAAAAGTTTAAAAAGTGTTGATAGGGGACAGAATGCGGTTGGACCATCAAATAATTGGCATATACAGTACCAGTCAAAGGTTTGGACACACCAACTCATTCAAAACTATGAAATAACACATTAAATCATGTAACCAATTTTTTTTTTAACAAATCAAAATATATGTTATATTTGAGATTCTTCAAAGTAGCCACCCTTTGCCTTGATGACAGCTTTGCACACTCTTGGCATTCTCTCAATCAGCTTCATGAGCAATGCTTTTCCAACAGTCTTGAAGGAGTTCCCCCATATGCTGAGTACTTGTTGGCTGCTTTCCCTTCACTCTGCGGTCCAACTCATCCCAAACCATCTCAATTGGGTTGAGGTTGGGTGATTGTGAAGGCCAGGTCATCTGATGCAACACTCCATCACGCTCCTTGGTCAAATAGCCCTTACACAGCCTGGAGGTGTGTTTTGGGTCATTGTCCTGTTGAAAAACAAATGATAGTCCCACTAAGCGCAAATCAGATGGGATGGCGTATCGCTGCAGAATGCTTTTGATGAAGTACGACTGGAATTATATATAAATGCCTGGAATATTTTAATTTTGGAGAATCTCTTACAGAACGGGTTAAAGTTATGTACTGTATAGTAACCCTAGGTGTAAAATAGTAAATACTCCTTCTCAGAAAGTATTCAACTGTCAAGAGGAGTAAAACAAGGTTGTCAACTATCGGCATATCTATTTATTATGGCCATTGAAATGTCAGCTATTAAAATCAGATCCAACAATAATATCAAGGGCCTAGAAATCCAGGGCTTAAAAACAAAGGTGTCATTGTACGCTGATGATTCATGTTTTCTTTTAAATCCACAATTTGGATCCCTCTACAGCCTTAATAGAGGATTTAGATCATTTTTCTAATCTCTCAGGATTACAACCAAATTATGATGTGTACTGTGTTACATATTGGATCACAAAAAAATACAACTTTTACATTACCAATAAAATGGTCTAACGGTGAAGTGGACATTCATATTCCGAAAGAAAGAAATGATCTCACTACAATATATTTTAATAGAAAGTTAGCAATAATAGTGTCACGTTCGTTCATAGACGGGTCAGACCAAGGCGCAGCGTGATATGCATACATGTTTATTTTAAACTTAATAAACAACGACAAAACAATAAACCAACGAAGCGTGAAGTTCTAAGGTAACACACAACAAACCTTACACGGAACAAGATCCCACAACTTAACGAGTGCCAATAGGCTGCCTAAGTATGATCCCCAATCAGAGACAACGAGTGACAGCTGCCTCTGATTGGGAACCACACCGGCCAACATAGATCTAGACATACTAGACTTACAACATAGACCTACACCACATAGAAAATACACACCCTGACTCAACAAATAAGAGTCCCCTGAGTCAGGGCGTGACAGTACCCCCCCCCCCCCCCCCCAAATGTGCGGACTCCGACCGCACAACCTTTACTTAACAGGGTAGGGGCCGGGTGGGCCTTTATAAAATTAAACGGGCCTATTTATATAATAAATATGAATTCAGATATTATTAAATATTAAAGCATTAGAACTCTCACTAAAGGCTTCAGTCATACAAAAGTTATACTTAAATCCGAACTGGTTCTCTTTCCCTTTATTCAGAATACAACCTCTCACTTTCGGTTATTTGAAAATGAAACTATCTCCAAAATATTACTATTTTTTAAACAAGCCATAAAAAGTTGGTTGTAATTTTGAGTAGAGAAGACTGCTCTGGCTCCGGAGTGGAGCAGCTGACCGGAGCTGGATCAGGCACCGGTGGAGCGGACTGCTCTGGCTCCGGAGTAGAGCAGTGCCGAACCAGGCACCGGTGGAACAGGCACGGGCCGTGCCAGACTAGTGCGAAAGTGGGTAGCCAGCCAGGATGGGTTGTGCCAGCTCTCCGCTCCAGACCTCCAGTCCGTCTTCGCAGTCCGGTCCGGCCCGTTCCTGCTCCTCACACCAAGCCAGTGGTGCACGTCGCCAGCCCGGCCCGGCCTGTTCCTGCCCCTCGCACTAAGCCAGTGGTGCGCGTCGCCAGCCCGGCCCGGCCTGTTCCTGCCCCTCGCACCAAGCCAGTGGTGCGCGTCGCCGGCCCGGCCTGTTCCTGCTCCTCGCACCAAGCCAGTGGTGCGCGTCGCCAGCCCGGCCCGGCCTGTTCCTGCTCCTCGCACCAAGTCAGTGGTGCGCGTCTCCAGCCCGGCCCGGCCTGTTCCTGCTCCCCGCACCAAGCCAGTGGTGCGCGTCGCCAGTCCGGCCCGGCCTGTTCCTGCTCCTCGCACCAAGCCAGTGGTGCACGTCGCCAGCCCGGCCCGGCCTGTTCCTGCCCCTCGCACCAAGATAGTGGTGCACGTCGCCAGCCCGGCCCGGCCTGTTCCTGCCCCTCGCACCAAGCCAGTGGTGCGCGTCGCCAGCCCGGTCCGGCCTGTTCCTTCCCTCGCACCAAGCCAGTGGTGCGCATTGCCAGCCCGGCCCGGCCTGTTCCTGCCCCTCGTACCAAGCCAGTGGTGCGCGTCGCCAGCCCGGCCCGGCCTGTTCCTGCCCCTCGCACCAAGCCAGTGGTGCGCGTCGCTAGCCCGGTCCGGCCTGTTCCTGCCCCTCGCACCAAGGCCGGGCTAGATCCGGTCAGCGGCTCTAGTCCGGAGCCTGAGCAGTCCGCTATAGTGGGAGGAAGGAGAGGGGAAGAAGCGCACCGAGTTCCAGACCAGACCAGGGGGGCAACAGGGAGGCGGAGAATAGGTGGTTGTCACGCCCGGAGCCGGATCCGCCTCCGAGGCGGAATGCCCACCCGGCCCCTACCCTGTTAAGTAAAGGTTGTGCGGTCGGAGTCCGCACCTTTGGGTCAGGGTGTGTATTTTCTATGTGGTGTAGGTCTATGTTGTACGTCTAGTATGTCTAGATCTATGTTGGACGGTGTGGTTCCCAATCAGAGGCAGCTGTCGCTCGTTGACTCTGATTGGGGACAATACTTAGGCAGCCAATTGGCACTAGTGGGTTGTGGGATCTTGTTCTGTATAAGGTTTGTTGTGTTACCTTAGGACTTCACGTGTCGTTAGTTTATTGTTTTGTTGTGTGTTTATTTGTGTAAATAAACATGTTTGCACATCACGCTGCGCCTTGGTCCGTCCCGTCCGTCAACGATCGTGACAGAGGTAGATGGGAGGGGTTGAGTGGAGCTGAAGGATGGGACTAAAAACAAACAAAAGATAACTATTGTAAAATAAACTGTGTCCGTAAAATGTATATAGTATGTATAAGCTGGAAGTAGAAGCCTAAGAGTTGTTGTCTATTAGTTTACTCAAATTAGGGGAGGGATGGTAGGGTTAGAGGAAAGAAATCCAGAAAAACGCATGTCAAAAATGTTATGAATTGATTTGCATTTTAATGAGGGAAATAAGTATTTGACCCCCTCTCAATCAGAAAGATTTACGGCTCCCAGGTGTCTTTTATACAGGTAACGAGCTGAGATTAGGAGCACACTCTTAAAGGGAGTGCTCCTAATCTCAGTTTGTTACCTGTATAAAAGACACCTGTCCACAGAAGCAATCAATCAATCAGATTCCAAACTCTCCACCATGGCCAAGACCAAAGAGCTCTCCAAGGATGTCAGGGACAAGATTGTAGACCCACACAAGACTGGAATGGGCTACAAGACCATCGCCAAGCAGCTTGGTGAGAAGATGACAACAGTTGGTGCGATTATTCGCAAATGGAAGAAACACAAAAGACCTGTCATTCTCCCTCGGCCTGGGGCTCCATGCAAGATCTCACCTGGTGGAGTTGCAATGATCATGAGAACGGTGAGGAATCAGCCCAGAACTACACAGGAGGATCTTGTCAATGATCTCAAGGCAGCTGGGACCATAGTCACCAAGAAAACAATTGGTAACACACTACGCCCCGTGTAGACCCCCTGCTCAAAAAAGCACATATACAGGCCCGTCTGAAGTTTGCCAATGAACATCTGAATGATTCAGAGGAGAACTGGGTGAAAGTGTTGTGGTCAGATGAGACCAAAATCGAGCTCTTTGGCATCAACTCAACTCGCCGTGTTTGGAGGAGGAGGAATATTGCCAATGACCCAAAGAACACCATCCCCACCGTCAAACATGGAGGTGGAAACATTATGCTTTGGGGGTGTTTTTCTGCTAAGGGGACAGGACAACTTCACCGCATCAAAGGGACGATGGACGGGGCCATGTACCGTCAAATCTTGGGTGAGAACCTCCTTCCCTCAGCCAGGGCATTGAAAATGGGTCGTGGATGGATATTCCAGCATGACAATGACCCAAAACACACGGCCAAGGCAACAAAGGAGTGGCTCAAGAAGAAGCATATTAAGGTCCTGGAGTGGCCTAGCCAGTCTCCAGACCTTAATCCCATAGAAAATCTGTGGAGGGAGCTGAAGGTTTGAGTTGCCAAACGTCAGCCTCGAAACCTTAATGACTTGGAGAAGATCTGCAAAGAGGAGTGGAACAAAATCCCTCCTGAGATGTGTGCAAACCTGGTGGCCAACTACAAGAAATGTCTGACCTCTGTGATTGCCAACAAGGGTTTTGCCACCAAGTACTAAGTCATGTTTTGCAGAGGGGTCAAATACATATTTCCCTCATTAAAATGCAAATCAATTTATAAATTTTTTATAAAATACGGTACCAGTCAAAGGTTTAGACACAACAACTCATTCAAGGATTTTTCTTTATTTTCACTATTTTCTAGATTGTAGAATAATAGTGAAGACATCAAAACTATGAAATAACATATATGGAATCATGTCGTAACAAAAAAAGTGTTTTACTTTAATTTTATATTCTTTAAAGTAGCCACCCTTTGCCTTGTTGACAGCTTTACACACTCTTGGCAATTTTGGTCTGTGTATGAAAGGGAACACACTCCTTCACCAAACAGGAACACACTCCTACACCACACAGGAACACACCTCTACACCACACAGGAACACACCTCTACACCACACAGGAACACACTCCTACACCACACAGGAACACACCTCTACACAACACAGGAACACACTCCTACACCACACAGGAACACACCTCTACACCACACATGAACACACCTCTACACAACACAGGAACGCACTCCTACACCACACAGGAACAAACTCCTACACCACACAGGAGCACACTCCTACACCACACAGGAACACACTCCTACACCACACAGGAACACACCTCTAAACCACACAGGAACACACCTCTACAGCACACAGGAACACACTCCTACACCACAAAGGAACACACTCCTACACCACACAGGAACAGACTCCTACACTCCTACACCACACAGGAACACACTCCTACACCACACAGGAACACACTCCTACACTCCTACACCACACAGGAACACACTCCTACACCACACAGAAACACACTCCTACACCACACAGGAAGACACTCCTACACCATACAAGAACACACTCCTACACCACACAGGAACACACCTCTACACCACACAGGAACACCCCTCTACACCACACAGGAACACACTCCTACACCACACAGGAACACACTCCTACACCACACAGGAACACACTCCTACACTCCTACACAACACAGGAACACACTCCTACACTCAACAGGAACACACTCCTACACTCCTACACCACACAGGAACACACTCCTACACCACACAGAAACACATTCCTACACCACACAGGAAGACACTCCTACACCACACAGGAACACACTCCTACACCACACAGGAACACACCTCTACATCACACATGAAGACACCTCTACACCACATAGGAACACACTCCTACACCACACAGGAAAAAACTCCTACACCACACAGGAACACACTCCTACACCACACAGAAACACACTCCTACACCACACAGGAAAACACTCCTACACCACACAGGAACACACTCCTACAACACACAGGAACACACCTCTACATCACACAGGAAGACACCTCTACACCACACAGGAAGATACTCTACACCACACAGGAACACACCTCTACACCACACAGGAACACACTCCTACACCACACAGGAACACACCTATACACCACACAGGAAGACACCTCCACACCACACCGGAACACACCTCTACACCACACAGGAAGACACCTCTACACCACACAGGAAGACACCTCTACACCACAAAGGAACACAATCCTACACCACACAGGAACACACCTCTACACCACACAGGAAGACACCTCTACACCACACAGGAACACACCTCTACACCACACAGGAAGATACCTCTAAACCACACAGGAACACACCTCTACACCACACAGGAACACACCTCTACACCACACAGGAACCAACCTCTACACCACACAGGAACACACCTCTACACCACACATGAACACACCTCTACACCACACAGGAACACACCTCTACACCACACAGGAACACACTCCTACACCACACAGGAACACACCTCTACACCACACAGGAAGACACTCCTACACCACACAGGAACACACCTCTAAACCACATAAGAACACACCTCTAAACCACATAGGAACACACCTCTACACCACACAGGAACACACTCCTACACCACACAGGAACACACTCCTACACTCCTACACCACACAGGAACACACTCCTACACTCCTACACCACACAGGAACACACTCCTACACCACACAGAAACACACTCCTACACCACCCAGGAAGACACTCCTACACCACACAGGAACACACTCCTACACCACAAAGGAACACACCTCTACATCACACAGGAAGACACCTCTACACCACACAGGAAGACACCTCTACACCACACAGGAACACCCCTCTACACCACACAGGAACACACCTCTACACCACACAGGAACACACCTCTACACCACACAGGAAGACACCTCTACACCACACAGGAACACACCTCTACACCACACAGGAACACATTCATACACCACACAGGAACACACCTCTACACCACACAGGAAGACACCTCTACACCACACAGGAAGACACCTCTACACCACACAGGAACACACCTCTACACAACACAGGAACACACTCCTACACCACACAGGAACACACCTCTACACCACACAGGAAGACACCTCTACACCACACAGGAAAACACCTCTACAACACACAGGAAGACACCTCTACACCACACAGGAAGACACCTCTACACCACAAAGGAACACAATCCTACACCACACAGGAACACACCTCTACACCACACAGGAACCCACCTCTACACCACACAGGAACACACTCCTACACCACACAGGAACACACCTCTAAACCACTTAGGAACACACCTCTAAACCACATAGGAACACACCTCTACACCACACAGGAACACACTCCTACACCACACAGGAACACACTCCTACACTTCTACACCACACAGGAACACACTCCTACACAACACAGGAACACACTCCTACACTCCTACACCACACAGGAACACACTCCTACACCACACAGAAACACACTCCTACACCACCCAGGAAGACACTCCTACACCACACAGGAACACACTCCTACACCACAAAGGAACACACCTCTACATCACACAGGAAGACACCTCTACACCACACAGGAAGACACCTCTACACCACACAGGAACACCCCTCTACACCACACAGGAACACACATCTACACCACACAGGAACACACCTCTACACCACACAGGAAGACACCTCTACACCACACAGGAACACACCTCTACACCACACAGGAACACATTCATACACCACACAGGAACACACCTCTACACCACACAGGAAGACACCTCTACACCACACAGGAAGACACCTTTACACCACACAGGAACACACTCCTACACCACACAGCAACACACCTCTACATCACACAGGAACACACCTCTACACCACACAGGAACACACTCCTACACCACACAGGAACACACCTCTACACCACACAGGAACACACTCCTACACCACACAGGAACACACCTCTACACCACACAGGAACACACTCCTACCCCACACACTCCTACACTCCTACACCACACAGGAACACACCTCTACACCACACAGGAACACACTCCTACACCACACAGGAACACACCTCTACACCACACAGGAAGATACCTCTACACCACACAGGAACACACCTCTACACCACACAGGAAGACACCTCTACACCACACAGGAAGACACCTCTACACCACACAGGAACACACCTCTACACCACACAGGAACACACTCATACACCACACAGGAACAAACCTCTAAACCACACAGGAACACACCTCTACACCACACAGGAACACACTCCTACACCACACAGGAACACACCTCTACACCACACAGGAGCACACTCCTACACCACACAGGAACACACCTCTACACCACACAGGAACACACTCCTACACCACACATGAACACATTCCTACACCACACAGGAACACACTCCTACATCACACAGGAACACACCTCTACACCACACAGGAACACACTCCTACACCACACAGGAACACACTCCTACACCACACAGGAAGACACTCCTACACCACACAGGAACACACTCCTACACCACACAGGAACACACCTCTACATCACACAGGAAGACACCTCTACACCACACAGGTAGACACCTCTACACCACACAGGAACACACCTCTACACCACACAGGAACACACCTCTACACCACACAGGAACACACCTCTACACCACACAGGAACACACTCCTACACCACACAGGAACACACCTCTACACCACACAGGAACACACTCCTACACCACACATGAACACACTCCTACACCACACAGGAACACACTCCTACACCACACTGGAACACACCTCTACACCACACAGGAACACACTCCTACACCACACAGGAACACACCTCTACACCACACAGGAAGACACCTCTACACCACACAGGAACACACCTCTACACCACACAGGAAGACTTCTCTACACCAAACAGGAACACACCTCTACACCACACAGGAACACACCTCTACACCACAAAGGAACACACTCCTACACCACACAGGAACACACCTCTACACCACACAGGAAGACACCTCTACACCACACAGGAACACACCTCTAAACCACACAGGAACACACCTCTACACCACACAGGAACACACTCCTACACCACAAAGGAACACACTCCTACACCAAACAGGAACACACCTCTACACCACACAGGAAGACACTCCTACACCACACAGGAACACACCTCTAAACCACATAGGAACACACCTCTAAACCACATAGGAACACACCTCTACACCACACAGGAACACACTCCTACACCACACAGGAACACACTCCTACACTCCTACACCACACAGGAACACACTCCTACACCATACAGGAACACACTCCTACACTCCTACACCACACTGGAACACACTCCTACACCACACAGAAACACACTCCTACACCACCCAGGAAGACACTCCTACACCACACAGGAACACACTCCTACACCACAAAGGAACACACCTCTACATCACACAGGAAGACACCTCTACACCACACAGGAAGACACCTCTACACCACACAGGAACACCCCTCTACACCACACAGGAACACACCTCTACACCACACAGGAACACACCTCTACACCACACAGGAACACACCTCTACACCACACAGGAAGACACCTCTACACCACACAGGAAGACACCTCTACACCACACAGGAACACACTTCTACACCACACAGGAACACACTCCTACACCACACAGGAACACACCTCTACACCACACAGGAAGACACCTCTAAACCACACAGGAACACTATTCTACACCACACAGGAACACACTCCTACACCACACAGAAACACACCTCTACACCACACAGGAAGACACCTCTACACCACACAGGAACACACCTCTACAACACACAGGAAGACACCTCTACACCACACAGGAAGACACCTCTACACCACAAAGGAACACAATCCTACACCACACAGGAACACACCTCTACACCACACAGGAACCCACCTCTACACCACACAGGAACACACCTCTATACCACACAGGAACACACTCCTACACCACACAGGAACACACCTCTACACCACACAGGAAGACACTCCTACACCACACAGGAACACACCTCTATACCACACAGGAACACACTCCTACACCACACAGGAACACACCTCTACACCACACAGGAAGACACTCCTACACCACACAGGAACACACTCCTACACTCCTACACCACACAGGAACACACTCCTACAACACACAGGAACACACTCCTACACCACACAGAAACACACTCCTACACCACCCAGGAAGACACTCCTACACCACACAGGAACACACTCCTACACCACAAAGGAACACACCTCTACATCACACAGGAAGACACCTCTACAACACACAGGAAGACACCTCTACACCACACAGGAACACCCCTCTACACCACACAGGAACACACCTCTACACCACACAGGAAGACACCTCTACACCACACAGGAACACACCTCTACACCACACAGGAACACATTCATACACCACACAGGAACACACCTCTACACCACACAGGAAGACACCTCTACACCACACAGGAAGACACCTTTACACCACACAGGAACACACTCCTACACCACACAGGAACACACCTCTACACCACACAGGAACACACTCCTACACCACACAGGAACACACTCCTACACCACACATGAACACACTCCTACACCACACAGGAACACACTCCTACACCACACTGGAACACACCTCTACACCACACAGGAACACACTCCTACACCACACAGGAACACACCTCTACACCACACAGGAAGACACCTCTACACCACACAGGAACACACCTCTACACCACACAGGAAGACTTCTCTACACCAAACAGGAACACACCTCTACACCACACAGGAACACACCTCTACACCACACAGGAACACACTCCTACACCACACAGGAACACACCTCTACACCACACAGGAAGACACCTCTACACCACACAGGAACACACCTCTAAACCACACAGGAACACACCTCTACACCACACAGGAACACACTCCTACACCACAAAGGAACACACTTCTACACCACACAGGAACACACCTCTACACCACACAGGAAGACACTCCTACACCACACAGGAACACACCTCTAAACCACATAGGAACACACCTCTAAACCACATAGGAACACACCTCTACACCACACAGGAACACACTCCTACACCACACAGGAACACACTCCTACACTCCTACACCACACAGGAACACACTCCTACACCACACAGGAACACACTCCTACACTCCTACACCACACTGGAACACACTCCTACACCACACAGAAACACACTCCTACACCACCCAGGAAGACACTCCTACACCACACAGGAACACACTCCTACACCACAAAGGAACACACCTCTACATCACACAGGAAGACACCTCTACACCACACAGGAAGACACCTCTACACCACACAGGAACACCCCTCTACACCACACAGGAACACACCTCTACACCACACAGGAACACACCTCTACACCACACAGGAACACACCTCTACACCACACAGGAAGACACCTCTACACCACACAGGAACACACCTCTACACCACACAGGAACACATTCATACACCACACAGGAACACACCTCTACACCACACAGGAAGACACCTCTACACCACACAGGAAGACACCTCTACACCACACAGGAACACACCTCTACACCACACAGGAACACACTCCTACACCACACAGGAACACACCTCTACACCACACAGGAAGACACCTCTACACCACACAGGAACACACCTCTACACCACACAGGAACACACTCCTACACCACACAGGAACACACCTCTACACCACACAGGAAGACACCTTTACACCACACAGGAACACACCTCTACAACACACAGGAAGACACCTCTACACCACACAGGAAGACACCTCTACACCACAAAGGAACACAATCCTAAACCACACATGAACACACCTCTACACCACACAGGAACCCACCTCTACACCACACAGGAACACACCTCTATACCACACAGGAACACACTCCTACACCACACAGGAACACACCTCTACACCACACAGGAACACACCTCTACACCACACAGGAAGACACCTCTACACCACACAGGAACACACCTCTACAACACACAGGAAGACACCTCTAAACCACATAGGAACACACCTCTAAACCACATAGGAACACACCTCTACACCACACAGGAACTCACTCCTACACCACACAGGAACACACTCCTACACTCCTACACCACACAGGAACACACCCCTACACCACACAGGAACACACTCCTACACCACACAGAAACACACTCCTACACCACCCAGGAAGACACTCCTACACCACACAGGAACACACTCCTACACCACAAAGGAACACACCTCCACATCACACAGGAAGACACCTCTACACCACACAGGAAGACACCTCTACACCACACAGGAACACCCCTCTACACCAAACAGGAACACACCTCTACACCACACAGGAACACACCTCTACACCACACAGGAAGACACCTCTACACCACACAGGAACACACCTCTACACCACACAGGAACACATTCATACACCACACAGGAACACACCTCTACACCACACAGGAAGACATCTCTACACCACACAGGAAGACACCTTTACACCACACAGGAACACACTCCTACACCACACAGCAACACACTCCTACACCACAAAGGAACACACCTCCACATCACACAGGAAGACACCTCTACACCACACAGGAAGACACCTCTACACCACACAGGAACACCCCTCTACACCAAACAGGAACACACCTCTACACCACACAGGAACACACCTCTACACCACACAGGAAGACACCTCTACACCACACAGGAAGACACCTCTACACCACACAGGAACACACCTCTACACCACACAGGAACACACCTCTACACCACACAGGAACACACTCCTACACCACACAGGAACACACCTCTACACCACACAGGAACACACTCCTACACCACACAGGAACACACCTCTACACCACACAGGAACACACTCCTACCCCACACACTCCTACACTCCTACACCACACAGGAACAAACCTCTACACCACACAGGAACACACTCCTACACCACACAGGAACACACCTCTACACCACACAGGAACACACCTCTACACCACACAGGAAGACACCTCTAAACCACATAGGAACACACCTCTAAACCACATAGGAACACACCTCTACACCACACAGGAACACACTCCTACACCACACAGGAACACACTCCTACACTCCTACACCACACAGGAACACACTCCTACACCATACAGGAACACACTCCTACATTCCTACACCACACTGGAACACACTCCTACACCACACAGAAACACACTCCTACACCACCCAGGAAGACACTCCTACACCACACAGGAACACACTCCTACACCACAAAGGAACACACCTCTACATCACACAGGAAGACACCTGTACACCACACAGGAAGACACCTCTACACCACACAGGAACACCCCTCTACACCACACAGGAACACACCTCTACACCACACAGGAACACACCTCTACACCACACAGGAACACACCTCTACACCACACAGGAAGACACCTCTACACCACACAGGAAGACACCTCTACACCACACAGGAACACACTTCTACACCACACAGGAACACACTCCTACACCACACAGGAACACACCTCTACACCACACAGGAAGACACCTCTACACCACACAGGAACACTCCTCTACACCACACAGGAACACACTCCTACACCACACAGGAACACACCTCTACACCACACAGGAAGACACCTCTACACCACACAGGAACACACCTCTACAACACACAGGAAGACACCTCTACACCACACAGGAAGACACCTCTACACCACAAAGGAACACAATCCTACACCACACAGGAACACACCTCTACACCACACAGGAACCCACCTCTACACCACACAGGAACACACCTCTATACCACACAGGAACACACTCCTACACCACACAGGAACACACCTCTACACCACACAGGAAGACACTCCTACACCACACAGGAACACACCTCTATACCACACAGGAACACACTCCTACACCACACAGGAACACACCTCTACACCACACAGGAAGACACTCCTACACCACACAGGAACACACTCCTACACTCCTACACCACACAGGAACACACTCCTACACCACACAGGAACACACTCCTACACCACACAGAAACACACTCCTACACCACCCAGGAAGACACTCCTACACCACACAGGAACACACTCCTACACCACAAAGGAACACACCTCTACATCACACAGGAAGACACCTCTACACCACACAGGAAGACACCTCTACACCACACAGGAACACCCCTCTACACCACACAGGAACACACCTCTACACCACACAGGAAGACACCTCTACACCACACAGGAACACACCTCTACACCACACAGGAACACATTCATACACCACACAGGAACTCACCTCTACACCACACAGGAAGACACCTCTACACCACACAGGAAGACACCTTTACACCACACAGGAACACACTCCTACACCACACAGCAACACACCTCTACACCACACAGGAACACACCTCTACACCACACAGGAACACACTCCTACACCACACAGGAACACACCTCTACACCACACAGGAACACACTCCTACACCACACAGGAACACACCTCTACACCACACAGGAACACACTCCTACCCCACACACTCCTACACTCCTACACCACACAGGAACAAACCAATACACCACACAGGAACACACTCCTACACCACACAAGAACACACCTCTACACCACACAGGAAAACACCTCTACACCACACAGGAAGACACCTCTACACCACACAGGAACACACCTCTACACCACACAGGAAGACACCTCTACACCACACAGGAACACACCTCTACACCACACAGGAAGATACCTCTACACCACACAGGAACACACTCCTACACCACACAGGAACACACCTCTAAACCACACAGGAACACACCTCTACACCACACAGGAACACACTCCTACACCACACAGGAACACACCTCTACACCACACAGGAACACACTCCTACACCACACATGAACACACTCCTACACCACACAGGAACACACTCCTACACCACACTGGAACACACCTCTACACCACACAGGAACACACTCCTACACCACACAGGAACACACCTCTACACCACACAGGAAGACACCTCTACACCACACAGGAACACACCTCTACACCACACATGAAGACTTCTCTACACCAAACAGGAACACACCTCTACACCACACAGGAACACACCTCTACACCACACAGGAACACACTCCTACACCACACAGGAACACACCTCTACACCACACAGGAAGACACCTCTACACCACACAGGAACACACCTCTAAACCACACAGGAACACACCTCTACACCACACAGGAACACACTCCTACACCACAAAGGAACACACTTCTACACCACACAGGAACACACCTCTACACCACACAGGAAGACACTCCTACACCACACAGGAACACACCTCTAAACCACATAGGAACACACCTCTAAACCACATAGGAACACACCTCTACACCACACAGGAACACACTCCTACACCACACAGGAACACACTCCTACACTCCTACACCAATCAATCAATCAATTTTATTTTATATAGCCCTTCTTACATCAGCTAATATCTCGAAGTGCTGTACAGAAACCCAGCCTAAAACCCCAAACAGCTAGTAATGCAGGTGTAGAAGCACGGTGGCTAGGAAAAACTCCCTAGAAAGGCGAAAACCTAGGAAGAAACCTAGAGAGGAACCAGGCTATGAGGGGTGGCCAGTCCTCTTCTGGCTGTGCCGGGTGGAGATTATAACAGAACCATGCCAAGATGTTCAAAAATGTTCATAAGTGACAAGCATGGTCAAATAATAATCAGGAATAAATCTCAGTTGGCTTTTCATAGCCGATCATTAAGAGTTTGAAAACAGCAGGTCTGGGACAGGTAGGGGTTCCATAACCGCAGGCAGAACAGTTTAAACTGGAATAGCAGCAAGGCCAGGCGGACTGGGGACAGCAAGGAGTCACCACGGCCGGTAGTCCCGACGTATGGTCCTAGGGCTCAGGTCTCTCAGTTGGCTTTTCATAGCCGATCATTAAGAGTTGAAAACAGCAGGTCTGGGACAGGTAGGGGTTTCGTAGCCGCAGGCAGAACAGTTGAAACTGGAATAGCAGCAAGGCCAGGCGGACTGGGGACAGCAAGGTGTCATCATGCCCGGTAGTCCTGACGTATGGTCCTAGGGCTCAGGTTCTCAGAGAGAAAGAGAGAACGAGAGAATTAGAGAGAGCATACTTAAATTCACACAGGACACTGGATAAGACAGGAGAAGTACTCCAGGTATAACCAACTAACCCCAGCCCCCCGACACATAAACTACTGCAGCATAAATACTGGAGGCTGAGACAGGAGCGGTCCGGAGACACTGTGGCCCCATCCGAAGAAACCCCCGGACAGGGCCAAACAGGAAGGATATAACCCCACCCACTCCGCCAAAGCACAGCCCCCGCACCACTAGAGGGATATCCCCAACCACCAACTTACAATCCTGAGACAAGGCCGAGTATAGCCCACAGAGGTCTCCACCACAGCACAAACCAAGGGGGGGGCGCCAACCCAGACAGGAAGATCACGTCAGTAACTCAACCCACTCAAGTGACGCACCCCTCCCAGGGACGGCATGAAAGAGCACCAGCAAGCCAGTGACTCAGCCCCTGCAACAGGGTTAGAGGCAGAGAACCCCAGTGGAGAGGGGAACCGGCCTGGCAGAGACAGCAAGGGCTGTTCGTTGCTCCAGCCTTTCCGTTCACCTTCACACTCCTGGGCCAGACTACACTCAATCATATGACCTACTGAAGAGATAAGTCTTCAGTAAAGACTTAAAGGTTGAGACTGAGTCTGCGTCTCTCACATGGGTAGGCAGACTGTTCCATAAAAATGGAGATCTATAGGAGAAAGCCCTGCCTCCCGCTGTTTGCTTAGAAATTCTAGGGACAATTAGGAGGCCTGCGTCTTGTGACCGTAGCGTACGTATTGGTATGTACGGCAGGACCAACTCGGAAAGATAGGTAGGAGCAAGCCCATGTAACGCTTTATAGGTTAACAGTAAAACCTTGAAATCAGCCCTTGCCTTAACAGGAAGCCAGTGTAGGGAAGCTAGCACTGGAGTAATATGATCAAATTTCTTGGTTCTAGTCAGGATTCTAGCAGCCGTATTTAGCACTAACTGAAGTTTATTTAGTGCTTTATCCGGGTAGCCGGAAAATAGAGCATTGCAGTAGTCTAACCTAGAAGTAACAAATGCATGGATTAATTTTTCTGCATCATTTTTGGACAGAAAATTTCTGATTTTTGCAATGTTACGTAGATGGAAAAAAGCTGTCCTTGAAACAGTCTTGATATGTTCGTCAAAAGAGAGATCAGGGTCAAGAGTAACGCCTAGGTCCTTCACAGTTTTATTTGAGACGACTTTACAACCATCAAGATGAATTGTCAGATTTAACAGAAGATCTCTTTGTTTCTTGGGACCTAGAACAAGCATCTCTGTTTTGTCCGAGTTTAAAAGTAAAAAGTTTTTTGCCATCCACTTTCTTATGTCTGAAACACAGGCTTCTAGCGAGGGCAATTTTGGGGCTTCACCATGCTTCATTGAAATGTACAGCTGTGTGTCATCCGCATAGCAGTGAAAGTTAACATTATGTTTTCGAATAACATCCCCAAGAGGTAAAATATATAGTGAAAACAATAGTGGTCCTAAAACGGAACCTTGAGGAACACCGAAATGTACAGTTGATTTGTCGGAGGACAGACCATTCACAGAGACAAACTGATATCTTTCCGACAGGTAGGATCTAAACCAGGCCAGAACTTGTCCGTGTAGACCAATTTGGGTTTCCAGTCTCTCCAAAAGAATGTGGTGATCGATGGTGTCAAAGGCAGCACTAAGGTCTAGTAGCACGAGGACAGATGCAGAGCCTCGGTCTGATGCCATTAAAAGGTCATTTACCACCTTCACAAGTGCAGTCTCAGTGCTATGATGGGGTCTAAAACCAGACTGAAGCATTTCGTATACATTGTTTGTCTTCAGAATGGCAGTGAGTTGCTGCGCAACAGCTTTTTCTAAAATTTTTGAGAGGAATGGAAGATTCGATATAGGCCGATAGTTTTTTATATTTTCCGGGTCAAGGTTTGGCTTTTTCAAGAGAGGCTTTATCACTGCCACTTTTAGTGAGTTTGGTACACATCCGGTGGATAGAGAGCTGTTTATTATGTTCAACATAGGAGGGCCAAGCACAGGAAGCAGCTCCTTCAGCAGTTTAGTAGGAATAGGATCCAGTATGCAGCTTGAAGGTTTAGAGGCCATGATTATTTTCATCATTGTGTCAAGAGATATAGTACTAAAACACTTAAGTGTCTCTCCCGATCCCAGGCCCTCGCAGAGCTGTGCAGATCCAGGACAGCTAAGCCCTGGAGGAATACGCAGATTCAAAGAGGAGTCCGTAATTTGCTTTCTAATGGTCATGATCTTTTCCTCAAAGAAGTTCATGAATTTATCACTGCTGAAGTGAAAGCCATCCTCTCTTGGGGAATGCTGCTTTTTAGTTAGCTTTGCAACAGTATCAAAAAGAAATTTTGGATTGTTCTTATTTTCCTCGATTAAGTTGGAAAAGTAGGATGATCGAGCAGCAGTGAGGGCTCTTCGGTACTGCACGGTACTGTCTTTCCAAGCTAGTCGGAAGACTTCCAGTTTGGTGTGGCGCCATTTCCGTTCCAATTTCCTGGAAGCTTGCTTCAAAGCTCGGGTATTTTCTGTATACCAGGGAGCTAGTTTCTTATGACAAATGTTTTTCGTTTTTAGGGGTGCAACTGCATCTAGGGTATTGCGCAAGGTTAAATTTAGTTCCTCAGTTAAGTGGTTAACTGATTTTTGTCCTCTGACGTCCTTGGGTAGGCAGAAGGAGTCTGGAAGGGCATCAATGAATTTTTGTGTTGTCTGAGAATTTATAGCACGACTTTTGATGCTCCTTGGTTGGGGTCTGAGCAGATTATTTGTTGCGATTGCAAACGTAATAAAATGGTGGTCCGATAGTCCAGGATTTTGTGGAAAAACATTAAGATCTACAACATTTATTCCATGGGACAAAACTAGGTCCAGAGTATGACCGTGGCAGTGAGTAGGTCCAGAGACATGTTGGACAAAACCCACTGAGTCGATAATGGCTCCGAAAGACTTTTGGAGTGGGTCTGTGGACTTCTCCATGTGAATATTAAAATCACCAAAAATTAGAATATGATCTGCTATGACTACAAGGTCTGATAGGAATTCAGGAAACTCAGAGAGGAACGCTGTATATGGCCCAGGAGGCCTGTAAACAGTAGCTATAAAAAGTGATTGAGTAGGCTGCATAGATTTCATGACTAGAAGCTCAAAAGATGAAAACGCCATTTTTTTTTTTTGTAAATTGAAATTTGCTATCGTAAATGTTAGCAACACCTCCGCCTTTGCGGGATGCACGGGGAATATGGTCACTAGTGTAACCAGGAGGTGAGGCCTCATTTAACACAGCAAATTCATCAGGCTTAAGCCATGTTTCAGTCAGGCCAATCACATCAAGATTATGATCAGTGATTAGTTCATGGACTATGACTGCCTTTGAAGTGAGGGATCTAACATTAAGTAACCCTATTTTGAGATGTGTGGTATCACAATCTCTTTCAATAATGGCAGGAATGGAGGAGGTCTTTATCCTAATAAGATTGCTAGGGTGAACACCGCCATGTTTAGTTTTGCCCAACCTAGGTCGAGGCACAGACACAGTCTCAATGGGTATGGCTGAGCTGACTACACTGACTGTGCTATTGGCAGACTCCACTAAGCTGGCAGGTTGGCTAACAGCCTGCTGCCTGGCCTGCACCCTATTTCACTGTGGGGCTAGAGGAGTTAGAGCCCTATCTATGTTGGTAGATAAGAGGAGAGCACCCCTCCAGCTAGGATGGAGTCCGTCACTCCTCAGCAGGTCAGGCTTGATCCTGTTTGTGGGTGAGTCCCAGAAAGAGGGCCAATTATCCACAAATGTTATCTTTTGGGAGGGGCAGAAAACAGTTTTCAACCAGCGATTGAGTGCTGAGACTCTGCTGTAGAGCTCGTCACTTCCCCTAACTGGGAGGGGGCCAGAGACAATTACTCGATGCCGACACATCTTTCTAGCTGATTTACACGCTGAAGCTATGTTGCACTTGGTGACCTCTGACTGTTTCATCCTAACATCGTTGGTGCCGACGTGGATAACAATATCTCTATACTCTCTACACTCGCCAGTTTTAGCTTTAGCCAGCACCATCTTTAGATTAGCCTTAACGTCGGTAGCCCTGCCCCCTGGTAAACAGTGTATGATCGCTGGGTGATTCGTTTTAAGTCTAATACTGCGGGTAATGGAGTCGCCAATGACTAGGGTTTTCAATTTGTCAGAGCTAATGGTGGGAGCCTTCGGAGTCTCAGACCCCGTAACGGGAGGAGTAGAGACAAGAGAAGACTCAGACTCAGACTCCGACTCGCTACATAATGGGGAAAACCGGTTGAAAGTTTCTGTCGGCTGAATGAGCGACACCGGTTGAGCATTCCAACAGTATTTCCCTCCAGAAGCCATGAGAAAGTTGTCCGGCTGCGGGGACTGTGCGGGGGGATTTATACTAACGTTACTGTCTGTACTTACTGGTGGCACAGACGCTGTTTCTTCCTTTCCTACACTGATATTGCCCTTGCCTAACGATTGCGTCTGAAGCTGGGCTTGTAGCACAGCTATTTTCGCCGTAAGGCGAGAATTCTCCTGTATATTATGAGTACAGCGACTGCAATTAGAAGACATCATGTTAATGTTACTACTTAGCTTCGGCTGTTGAAGATGTTGAAGATGTTGACGAATCATGTCCAGATAAAGCGTCCGGAGTGAAAAAGTTGAATAAGGGAAAAAAGTTGCGATGGAAAAAAGGAAAATAACGTTGGCAGCTAAAACGCACAGGAAAATGACTCTTCTGTCTCGGGATAAACGTCCGGGGTGAAAAAGTTTAACGAAAAAAGATGAGTGAGGACAAAACTAAAAAGTTGGTAAATTTGTTGAACACAGAGATTGATTAAACGTTTATTAAAAGTAAAACGTGAATAGTTTGGCAGGTAGCCAAGTAGCAACAAACAGCACAGCAACGACAGCACGGAGACAATGCGGAAGCGAGACGGAAGTCACCACACAGGAACACACTCCTACACCACACAGGAACACACTCCTACACTCCTACACCACACTGGAACACACTCCTACACCACACAGAAACACACTCCTACACCACCCAGGAAGACACTCCTACACCACACAGGAACACACTCCTACACCACAAAGGAACACACCTCTACATCACACAGGAAGACACCTCTACACCACACAGGAAGACACCTCTACACCACACAGGAACACCCCTCTACACCACACAGGAACACACCTCTACACCACACAGGAACACACCTCTACACCACACAGGAACACACCTCTACACCACACAGGAAGACACCTCTACACCACACAGGAACACACCTCTACACCACACAGGAACACATTCATACACCACACAGGAACACACCTCTACACCACACAGGAAGACACCTCTACACCACACAGGAAGACACCTCTACACCACACAGGAACACACCTCTACACCACACAGGAACACACTCCTACACCACACAGGAACACACCTCTACACCACACAGGAAGACACCTCTACACCACACAGGAACACACCTCTACACCACACAGGAACACACTCCTACACCACACAGGAACACACCTCTACACCACACAGGAAGACACCTCTACACCACACAGGAACACACCTCTACAACACACAGGAAGACACCTCTACACCACACAGGAAGACACCTCTACACCACAAAGGAACACAATCCTACACCACACAGGAACACACCTCTACACCACACAGGAACCCACCTCTACACCACACAGGAACACACCTCTATACCACACAGGAACACACTCCTACACCACACAGGAACACACCTCTACACCACACAGGAACACACCTCTACACCACACAGGAAGACACCTCTACACCACACAGGAACACACCTCTACAACACACAGGAAGACACCTCTAAACCACATAGGAACACACCTCTAAACCACATAGGAACACACCTCTACACCACACAGGAACTCACTCCTACACCACACAGGAACACACTCCTACACTCCTACACCACACAGGAACACACCCCTACACCACACAGGAACACACTCCTACACCACACAGAAACACACTCCTACACCACCCAGGAAGACACTCCTACACCACACAGGAACACACTCCTACACCACAAAGGAACACACCTCTACATCACACAGGAAGACACCTCTACACCACACAGGAAGACACCTCTACACCACACAGGAACACCCCTCTACACCAAACAGGAACACACCTCTACACCACACAGGAACACACCTCTACACCACACAGGAAGACACCTCTACACCACACAGGAACACACCTCTACACCACACAGGAACACATTCATACACCACACAGGAACACACCTCTACACCACACAGGAAGACATCTCTACACCACACAGGAAGACACCTTTACACCACACAGGAACACACTCCTACACCACACAGCAACACACCTCTACACCACACAGGAACACACCTCTACACCACACAGGAACACACTCCTACACCACACAGGAACACACCTCTACACCACACAGGAACACACTCCTACACCACACAGGAACACACCTCTACACCACACAGGAACACACTCCTACCCCACACACTCCTACACTCCTACACCACACAGGAACAAACCTCTACACCACACAGGAACACACTCCTACACCACACAGGAACACACCTCTACACCACACAGGAACACACCTCTACACCACACAGGAAGACACCTCTACACCACACAGGAACACACCTCTAAACCACACAGGAACACACCTCTACACCACACAGGAACACACTCCTACACCACAAAGGAACACACTCCTACACCACACAGGAACACACCTCTACACCACACAGGAAGACACTCCTACACCACACAGGAACACACCTCTAAACCACATAGGAACACACCTCTAAACCACATAGGAACACACCTCTACACCACACAGGAACACACTCCTACACCACACAGGAACACACTCCTACACTCCTACACCAAACAGGAACACACTCCTACACCACACAGGAACACACTCCTACACCACCCAGGAAGACACTCCTACACCACACAGGAACACACTCCTACACCACAAAGGAACACACCTCTACATCACACAGGAAGACACCTCTACACCACACAGGAACACCCATCTACACCACACAGGAACACACCTCTACACCACACAGGAACACACCTCTACACCACACAGGAACACACGTCTACACCACACAGGAAGACACCTCTACACCACACAGGAACACACCTCTAAACCACACAGGAACACATTCATACACCACACAGGAACACACCTCTACACCACACAGGAAGACACCTCTACACCACACAGGAAGACACCTCTACACCACACAGGAACACACCTCTACACCACACAGGAACACACTCCTACACCACACAGGAACACACCTCTACACCACACAGGAAGACACCTCTACACCACACAGGAACACACCTCTACACCACACAGGAACACACTCCTACACCACACAGGAACACACCTCTACACCACACAGGAAGACACCTCTACACCACACAGGAAGACACCTCTACACCACACAGGAACACACCTCTATACCACACAGGACCACACTCCTACACCACACAGGAACACACCTCTACACCACACAGGAAGACACCTCTACACCACACAGGAACACACCTCTACAACACACAGGAAGACACCTCTACACCACACAGGAAGACACCTCTACACCACAAAGGAACACAATCCTACACCACACAGGAACACACCTCTACACCACACAGGAACCCACCTCTACACCACACAGGAACACACCTCTATACCACACAGGAACACACTCCTACACCACACAGGAACACACCTCTACACCAAACAGGAAGACACTCCTACACCACACAGGAACACACCTCTAAACCACATAGGAACACACCTCTAAACCACATAGGAACACACCTCTACACCACACAGGAACACACTCCTACACCACACAGGAACACACTCCTACACTCCTACACCACACAGGAACACACTCCTACACCACACAGGAACACACTCCTACACTCCTACACCACACAGGAACACACTCCTACACCACACATAAACACACTCCTACACCACAAAGGAACACACCTCTACATCACACAGGAAGACACCTCTACACCACACAGGAAGACACCTCTACACCACAAAGGAACACAATCCTACACCACACAGGAACACACCTCTACACCACACAGGAACCCACCTCTACACCACACAGGAACACACCTCTATACCACACAGGAACACACTCCTACACCACACAGGAACACACCTCTACACCACACAGGAACACACCTCTACACCACACAGGAAGACACCTCTACACCACACAGGAACACACCTCTACAACACACAGGAAGACACCTCTAAACCACATAGGAACACACCTCTAAACCACATAGGAACACACCTCTACACCACACAGGAACTCACTCCTACACCACACAGGAACACACTCCTACACTCCTACACCACACAGGAACACACCCCTACACCACACAGGAACACACTCCTACACCACATAGAAACACACTCCTACACCACCCAGGAAGACACTCCTACACCACACAGGAACACACTCCTACACCACAAAGGAACACACCTCTACATCACACAGGAAGACACCTCTACACCACACAGGAAGACACCTCTACACCACACAGGAACACCCCTCTACACCAAACAGGAACACACCTCTACACCACACAGGAACACACCTCTACACCACACAGGAAGACACCTCTACACCACACAGGAACACACCTCTACACCACACAGGAACACATTCATACACCACACAGGAACACACCTCTACACCACACAGGAAGACATCTCTACACCACACAGGAAGACACCTTTACACCACACAGGAACACACTCCTACACCACACAGCAACACACCTCTACACCACACAGGAACACACCTCTACACCACACAGGAACACACTCCTACACCACACAGGAACACACCTCTACACCACACAGGAACACACTCCTACACCACACAGGAACACACCTCTACACCACACAGGAACACACTCCTACCCCACACACTCCTACACTCCTACACCACACAGGAACAAACCTCTACACCACACAGGAACACACTCCTACACCACACAGGAACACACCTCTACACCACACAGGAACACACCTCTACACCACACAGGAAGACACCTCTACACCACACAGGAACACACCTCTAAACCACACAGGAACACACCTCTACACCACACAGGAACACACTCCTACACCACAAAGGAACACACTCCTACACCACACAGGAACACACCTCTACACCACACAGGAAGACACTCCTACACCACACAGGAACACACCTCTAAACCACATAGGAACACACCTCTAAACCACATAGGAACACACCTCTACACCACACAGGAACACACTCCTACACCACACAGGAACACACTCCTACACTCCTACACCAAACAGGAACACACTCCTACACCACACAGGAACACACTCCTACACCACCCAGGAAGACACTCCTACACCACACAGGAACACACTCCTACACCACAAAGGAACACACCTCTACATCACACAGGAAGACACCTCTACACCACACAGGAACACCCATCTACACCACACAGGAACACACCTCTACACCACACAGGAACACACCTCTACACCACACAGGAACACACGTCTACACCACACAGGAAGACACCTCTACACCACACAGGAACACACCTCTAAACCACACAGGAACACATTCATACACCACACAGGAACACACCTCTACACCACACAGGAAGACACCTCTACACCACACAGGAAGACACCTCTACACCACACAGGAACACACCTCTACACCACACAGGAACACACTCCTACACCACACAGGAACACACCTCTACACCACACAGGAAGACACCTCTACACCACACAGGAACACACCTCTACACCACACAGGAACACACTCCTACACCACACAGGAACACACCTCTACACCACACAGGAAGACACCTCTACACCACACAGGAAGACACCTCTACACCACACAGGAACACACCTCTATACCACACAGGACCACACTCCTACACCACACAGGAACACACCTCTACACCACACAGGAAGACACCTCTACACCACACAGGAACACACCTCTACAACACACAGGAAGACACCTCTACACCACACAGGAAGACACCTCTACACCACAAAGGAACACAATCCTACACCACACAGGAACACACCTCTACACCACACAGGAACCCACCTCTACACCACACAGGAACACACCTCTATACCACACAGGAACACACTCCTACACCACACAGGAACACACCTCTACACCAAACAGGAAGACACTCCTACACCACACAGGAACACACCTCTAAACCACATAGGAACACACCTCTAAACCACATAGGAACACACCTCTACACCACACAGGAACACACTCCTACACCACACAGGAACACACTCCTACACTCCTACACCACACAGGAACACACTCCTACACCACACAGGAACACACTCCTACACTCCTACACCACACAGGAACACACTCCTACACCACACATAAACACACTCCTACACCACAAAGGAACACACCTCTACATCACACAGGAAGACACCTCTACACCACACAGGAAGACACCTCTACACCACACAGGAACACCCCTCTACACCACACAGGAACACACCTCTACACCACACAGGAACACACCTCTACACCATGCAGGAAGACACCTCTACACCACACAGGAACACACCTCTACACCACACAGGAACACATTCATACACCACACAGGAACACACCTCTACACCACACAGGAAGACACCTCTACACCACACAGGAAGACACCTTTACACCACACAGGAACACACTCCTACACCACACAGCAACACACCTCTACACCACACAGGAACACACCTCTACACCACACATGAACACACTCCTACACCACACAGGAACACACCTCTACACCACACAGGAACACACTCCTACACCACACAGGAACACACCTCTACACCACACAGGAACACACTCCTACCCCACACACTCCTACACTCCTACACCACACAGGAACAAACCTCTACACCACACAGGAACACACTCCTACACCACACAGGAACACACCTCTACACCACACAGGAAGACACCTCTACACCAAACAGGAAGACACCTCTACACCACACAGGAACACACCTCTACACCACACAGGAAGATAACTCTACACCACACAGGAACACACTCCTACACCACACAGGAACAAACCTCTAAACCACACAGGAACACACCTCTACACCACACAGGAACACACTCCTACACCACACAGGAACACACCTCTACACCACACAGGAACACACTCCTACACCACACAGGAACACACCTCTACACCACACAGGAACACACTCCTACACCACACATGAACACATTCCTACACCACACAGGAACACACTCCTACATCACACAGGAACTCACCTCTACACCACACAGGAACACACTCCTACACCACACAGGAACACACTCCTACACCACACAGGAAGACACTCCTACACCACACAGGAACACACTCCTACACCACACAGGAACACACCTCTACATCACACAGGAAGACACCTCTACACCACACAGGAAGACACCTCTACACCACACAGGAACACACCTCTACACCACACAGGAACACACCTCTACACCACACAGGAACACACCTCTACACCACACAGGAACACACTCCTACACCACACAGGAACACACCTCTACACCACACAGGAACACACTCCTACACCACACATGAACACACTCCTACACCACACAGGAACACACTCCTACACCACACTGGAACACACCTCTACACCACACAGGAACACACTCCTACACCACACAGGAACACACCTCTACACCACACAGGAAGACACCTCTACACCACACAGGAACACACCTCTACACCACACAGGAAGACTTCTCTACACCACACAGGAACACACCTCTACACAACACAGGAACACACCTCTACACCACACAGGAACACACTCCTACACCACACAGGAACACACCTCTACACCACACAGGAAGACACCTCTACACCACACAGGAACACACCTCTAAACCACACAGGAACACACCTCTACATCACACAGGAACACACTCCTACGCCACAAAGGAACACACTCCTACACCACACAGGAACACACTCCTACACCACACAGGAACACACTCCTACACCACACAGGAACACACTCCTACACCACACAGAAACACACTCCTACACCACATAGGAACACACTCCTACACCACACAGGAACACTCTCCTACACCACACAGGAACACACCTCTACACCACACAACAAGATACCTCTACACCACACAGGAACACACTTCTACACCACACAGGAACACACCTCTACACCACACAGGAAGATACCTCTACACCACACAGGAACACACTCCTACACCACACAGGAACAAACCTCTAAACCACACAGGAACACACCTCTACACCACACAGGAACACACTCCTACACCACACAGGAACACACCTCTACACCACACAGGAGCACACTCCTACACCACACAGGAACACACCTCTACACCACACAGGAACACACTCCTACACCACACATGAACACATTCCTACACCACACAGGAACACACTCCTACATCACACAGGAACACACCTCTACACCACACAGGAACACACTCCTACACCACACAGGAACACACTCCTACACCACACAGGAAGACACTCCTACACCACACAGGAACACACTCCTACACCACACAGGAACACACCTCTACATCACACAGGAAGACACCTCTACACCACACAGGTAGACACCTCTACACCACACAGGAACACACCTCTACACCACACAGGAACACACCTCTACACCACACAGGAACACACCTCTACACCACACAGGAACACACTCCTACACCACACAGGAACACACCTCTACACCACACAGGAACACACTCATACACCACACATGAACACACTCCTACACCACACAGGAACACACTCCTACACCACACTGGAACACACCTCTACACCACACAGGAACACACTCCTACACCACACAGGAACACACCTCTACACCACACAGGAAGACACCTCTACACCACACAGGAACACACCTCTACACCACACAGGAAGACTTCTCTACACCAAACAGGAACACACCTCTACACCACACAGGAACACACCTCTACACCACACAGGAACACACTCCTACACCACACAGGAACACACCTCTACACCACACAGGAAGACACCTCTACACCACACAGGAACACACCTCTAAACCACACAGGAACACACCTCTACACCACACAGGAACACACTCCTACACCACAAAGGAACACACTCCTACACCACACAGGAACACACCTCTACACCACACAGGAAGACACTCCTACACCACACAGGAACACACCTCTAAACCACATAGGAACACACTTCTAAACCACATAGGAACACACCTCTACACCACACAGGAACACACTCCTACACCACACAGGAACACACTCCTACACTCCTACACCACACAGGAACACACTCCTACACCATACAGGAACACACTCCTACACTCCTACACCACACTGGAACACACTCCTACACCACACAGGAACACACTCCTACACCACAAAGGAACACACCTCTACATCACACAGGAAGACACCTCTACACCACACAGGAAGACACCTCTACACCACAGAGGAACACCCCTCTACACCACACAGGAACACACCTCTACACCACACAGGAACACACCTCTACACCACACAGGAACACACCTCTACACCACACAGGAAGACACCTCTACACCACACAGGAAGACACCTCTACACCACACAGGAACACACCTCTACACCACACAGGAACACACTCCTACACCACACAGGAACACACCTCTACACCACACAGGAAGACACCTCTACACCACACAGGAACACACCTCTACACCACACAGGAACACACTCCTACACCACACAGGAACACACCTCTACACCACACAGGAAGACACCTCTACACCACACAGGAACACACCTCTACAACACACAGGAAGACACCTCTACACCACACAGGAAGACACCTCTACACCACAAAGGAACACAATCCTACACCACACAGGAACACACCTCTACACCACACAGGAACCCACCTCTACACCACACAGGAACACACCTCTATACCACACAGGAACACACTCCTACACCACACAGGAACACACCTCTACACCACACAGGAAGACACTCCTACACCACACAGGAACATACCTCTATACCACACAGGAACACACTCCTACACCACACAGGAACACACCTCTACACCACACAGGAAGACACTCCTACACCACACAGGAACACACTCCTACACTCCTACACCACACAGGAACACACTCCTACACCACACAGGAACACACTCCTACACCACACAGAAACACACTCCTACACCACCCAGGAAGACACTCCTACACCACACAGGAACACACTCCTACACCACAAAGGAACACACCTCTACATCACACAGGAAGACACCTCTACACCACACAGGAAGACACCTCTACACCACACAGGAACACCCCTCTACACCACACAGGAACACACCTCTACACCACACAGGAACACATTCATACACCACACAGGAACACACCTCTACACCACACAGGAAGACACCTCTACACCACACAGGAAGACACCTTTACACCACACAGGAACACACTCCTACACCACACAGCAACACACCTCTACACCACACAGGAACACACCTCTACACCACACAGGAACACACTCCTACACCACACAGGAACACACCTCTACACCACACAGGAACACACTCCTACACCACACAGGAACACACCTCTACACCACACAGGAACACACTCCTACCCCACACACTCCTACACTCCTACACCACACAGGAACAAACCTCTACACCACACAGGAACACACTCCTACACCACACAAGAACACACCTCTACACCACACAGGAAAACACCTCTACACCACACAGGAAGACACCTCTACACCACACAGGAACACACCTCTACACCACACAGGAAGACACCTCTACACCACACAGGAACACACCTCTACACCACACAGGAAGATACCTCTACACCACACAGGAACACACTCCTACACCACACAGGAACACACCTCTAAACCACACAGGAACACACCTCTACACCACACAGGAACACACTCCTACACCACACAGGAACACACCTCTACACCACACAGGAACACACTCCTACACCACACATGAACACACTCCTACACCACACAGGAACACACTCCTACACCACACTGGAACACACCTCTACACCACACAGGAACACACTCCTACACCACACAGGAACACACCTCTACACCACACAGGAAGACACCTCTACACCACACAGGAACACACCTCTACACCACACAGGAAGACTTCTCTACACCAAACAGGAACACACCTCTACACCACACAGGAACACACCTCTACACCACACAGGAACACACTCCTACACCACACAGGAACACACCTCTACACCACACAGGAAGACACCTCTACACCACACAGGAACACACCTCTAAACCACACAGGAACACACCTCTACACCACACAGGAACACACTCCTACACCACAAAGGAACACACTCCTACACCACACAGGAACACACCTCTACACCACACAGGAAGACACTCCTACACCACACAGGAACACACCTCTAAACCACATAGGAACACACCTCTAAACCACATAGGAACACACCTCTACACCACACAGGAACACACTCCTACACCACACAGGAACACACTCCTACACTCCTACACCACACAGGAACACACTCCTACACCACACAGGAACACACTCCTACACTCCTACACCACACTGGAACACACTCCTACACCACACAGAAACACACTCCTACACCACCCAGGAAGACACTCCTACACCACACAGGAACACACTCTTACACCACAAAGGAACACACCTCTACATCACACAGGAAGACACCTCTACACCACACAGGAAGACACCTCTACACCACACAGGAACACCCCTCTACACCACACAGGAACACACCTCTACACCACACAGGAACACACCTCTACACCACACAGGAACACACCTCTACACCACACAGGAAGACACCTCTACACCACACAGGAACACACCTCTACACCACACAGGAACACATTCATACACCACACAGGAACACACCTCTACACCACACAGGAAGACACCTCTACACCACACAGGAAGACACCTCTACACCACACAGGAACACACCTCTACACCACACAGGAACACACTCCTACACCACACAGGAACACACCTCTACACCACACAGGAAGACACCTCTACACCACACAGGAACACACCTCTACACCACACAGGAACACACTCCTACACCACACAGGAACACACCTCTACACCACACAGGAAGACACCTCTACACCACACAGGAACACACCTCTACAACACACAGGAAGACACCTCTACACCACACAGGAAGACACCTCTAAACCACAAAGGAACACAATCCTACACCACACAGGAACACACCTCTACACCACACAGGAACCCACCTCTACACCACACAGGAACACACCTCTATACCACACAGGAACACACTCCTACACCACACAGGAACACACCTCTACACCACACAGGAAGACACTCCTACACCACACAGGAACACACCTCTAAACCACATAGGAACACACCTCTAAACCACATAGGAACACACCTCTACACCACACAGGAACTCACTCCTACACCACACAGGAACACACTCCTACACTCCTACACCACACAGGAACACACCCCTACACCACACAGGAACACACTCCTACACCACACAGAAACACACTCCTACACCACCCAGGAAGACACTCCTACACCACACAGGAACACACTCCTACACCACAAAGGAACACACCTCTACATCACACAGGAAGACACCTCTACACCACACAGGAAGACACCTCTACACCACACAGGAACACCCCTCTACACCACACAGGAACACACCTCTACACCACACAGGAACACACCTCTACACCACACAGGAAGACACCTCTACACCACACAGGAACACACCTCTACACCACACAGGAACACATTCATACACCACACAGGAACACACCTCTACACCACACAGGAAGACATCTCTACACCACACAGGAAGACACCTTTACACCACACAGGAACACACTCCTACACCACACAGCAACACACCTCTACACCACACAGGAACACACCTCTACACCACACAGGAACACACTCCTACACCACACAGGAACACACCTCTACACCACACAGGAACACACTCCTACACCACACAGGAACACACCTCTACACCACACAGGAACACACTCCTACCCCACACACTCCTACACTCCTACACCACACAGGAACAAACCTCTACACCACACAGGAACACACTCCTACACCACACAGGAACACACCTCTACACCACACAGGAACACACCTCTACACCACACAGGAAGACACCTCTACACCACACAGGAACACACCTCTAAACCACACAGGAACACACCTCTACACCACACAGGAACACACTCCTACACCACAAAGGAACACACTCCTACACCACACAGGAACACACCTGTACACCACACAGGAAGACACTCCTACACCACACAGGAACACACCTCTAAACCACATAGGAACACACCTCTAAACCACATAGGAACACACCTCTACACCACACAGGAACACACTCCTACACCACACAGGAACACACTCCTACACTCCTACACCAAACAGGAACACACTCCTACACCACACAGGAACACACTCCTACACCACCCAGGAAGACACTCCTACACCACACAGGAACACACTCCTACACCACAAAGGAACACACCTCTACATCACACAGGAAGACACCTCTACACCACACAGGAACACCCATCTACACCACACAGGAACACACCTCTACACCACACAGGAACACACCTCTACACCACACAGGAACACACGTCTACACCACACAGGAAGACACCTCTACACCACACAGGAACACACCTCTACACCACACAGGAACACATTCATACACCACACAGGAACACACCTCTACACCACACAGGAAGACACCTCTACACCACACAGGAAGACACCTCTACACCACACAGGAACACACCTCTACACCACACAGGAACACACTCCTACACCACACAGGAACACACCTCTACACCACACAGGAAGACACCTCTACACCACACAGGAACACACCTCTACACCACACAGGAACACACTCCTACACCACACAGGAACACACCTCTACACCACACAGGAAGACACCTCTACACCACACAGGAAGACACCTCTACACCACACAGGAACACACCTCTATACCACACAGGAACACACTCCTACACCATACAGGAACACACCTCTACACCACACAGGAAGACACCTCTACACCACACAGGAACACACCTCTACAACACACAGGAAGACACCTCTACACCACACAGGAAGACACCTCTACACCACAAAGGAACACAATCCTACACCACACAGGAACACACCTCTACACCACACAGGAACCCACCTCTACACCACACAGGAACACACCTCTATACCACACAGGAACACACTCCTACACCACACAGGAACACACCTCTACACCACACAGGAAGACACCTCTACACCACACAGGAACACACCTCTACACCACACAGGAACACACTCCTACACCACACAGGAACACACCTCTACACCACACAGGAAGACACCTCTACACCACACAGGAAGACACCTCTACACCACACAGGAACACACCTCTATACCACACAGGAACACACTCCTACACCATACAGGAACACACCTCTACACCACACAGGAAGACACCTCTACACCACACAGGAACACACCTCTACAACACACAGGAAGACACCTCTACACCACACAGGAAGACACCTCTACACCACAAAGGAACACAATCCTACACCACACAGGAACACACCTCTACACCACACAGGAACCCACCTCTACACCACACAGGAACACACCTCTATACCACACAGGAACACACTCCTACACCACACAGGAACACACCTCTACACCACACAGGAAGACACTCCTACACCACACAGGAACACACCTCTAAACCACATAGGAACACACCTCTAAACCACATAGGAACACACCTCTACACCACACAGGAACACACTCCTACACCACACAGGAACACACTCCTACACTCCTACACCACACAGGAACACACTCCTACACCACACAGGAACACACTCCTACACTCCTACACCACACAGGAACACACTCCTACACCACACAGAAACACACTCCTACACCACAAAGGAACACACCTCTACATCACACAGGAAGACACCTCTACACCACACAGGAAGACACCTCTACACCACACAGGAACACCCCTCTACACCACACAGGAACACACCTCTACACCACACAGGAACACACCTCTACACCACGCAGGAAGACACCTCTACACCACACAGGAACACACCTCTACACCACACAGGAACACATTCATACACCACACAGGAACACACCTCTACACCACACAGGAAGACACCTCTACACCACACAGGAAGACACCTTTACACCACACAGGAACACACTCCTACACCACACAGCAACACACCTCTACACCACACAGGAACACACCTCTACACCACACAGGAACACACTCCTACACCACACAGGAACACACCTCTACACCACACAGGAACACACTCCTACACCACACAGGAACACACCTCTACACCACACAGGAACACACTCCTACCCCACACACTCCTACACTCCTACACCACACAGGAACAAACCTCTACACCACACAGGAACACACTCCTACACCACACAGGAACACACCTCTACACCACACAGGAAGACACCTCTACACCAAACAGGAAGACACCTCTACACCACACAGGAACACACCTCTACACCACACAGGAAGATAACTCTACACCACACAGGAACACACTCTTACACCACACAGGAACAAACCTCTAAACCACACAGGAACACACCTCTACACCACACAGGAACACACTCCTACACCACACATGAACACACCTCTACACCACACAGGAACACACTCCTACACCACACAGGAACACACCTCTACACCACACAGGAACACACTCCTACACCACACATGAACACATTCCTACACCACACAGGAACACACTCCTACATCACACAGGAACTCACCTCTACACCACACAGGAACACACTCCTACACCACACAGGAACACACTCCTACACCACACAGGAAGACACTCCTACACCACACAGGAACACACTCCTACACCACACAGGAACACACCTCTACATCACACAGGAAGACACCTCTACACCACACAGGAAGACACCTCTACACCACACAGGAACACACCTCTACACCACACAGGAACACACCTCTACACCACACAGGAACACACCTCTACACCACACAGGAACACACTCCTACACCACACAGGAACACACCTCTACACCACACAGGAACACACTCCTACACCACACATGAACACACTCCTACACCACACAGGAACACACTCCTACACCACACTGGAACACACCTCTACACCACACAGGAACACACTCCTACACCACACAGGAACACACCTCTACACCACACAGGAAGACACCTCTACACCACACAGGAACACACCTCTACACCACACAGGAAGACTTCTCTACACCACACAGGAACACACCTCTACACAACACAGGAACACACCTCTACACCACACAGGAACACACTCCTACACCACACAGGAACACACCTCTACACCACACAGGAAGACACCTCTACACCACACAGGAACACACCTCTAAACCACACAACAAGATACCTCTACACCACACAGGAACACACTTCTACACCACACAGGAACACACCTCTACACCACACAGGAAGACACCTCTACACCACACAGGAACACACCTCTACACCACACAGGAAGACACCTCTACACCACACAGGAACACACTCCTACACCACACAGGAACATACCTATACACCACACAGGAAGACACTCCTACACTCCTACACCACACAGGAACACACTCCGACACCACACAGGAACACACTCCTACACCACACAGAAACACACTCCTACACCACACAGGAAGAAACTCCTACACCACACAGGAACACACTCCTACACCACACAGGAACATACCTCTACATCACACAGGAAGACACCTCTACACCACACAGGAAGACACCTCTACAATACACAGGAACACACCTCTACACCACACAGGAACACACTCCTACACCACACAGGAACACACATCTACACCACATAGGAAGACACCTCTACACCACACAGGAAGACACCTCTACACCACACAGGAAGACACCTCTATACCACACAGGAACACACTCCTACACCACACAGGAACACACCTCTACACCACACAGGAACACACTCCTACACCACACATGAACACACTCCTACACCACACAGGAACACACTCCTACACCACACAGGAACACACCTCTACACCACACAGGAACACACTCCTACACCACACAGGAACACACCTCTACACCACACAGGAAGACACCTCTACACCACACAGGAACCCACCTCTACACCACACAGGAACACACCTCTATACCACACAGGAACACACTCCTACACCACACAGGAACACACCTCTACACCACACAGGAAGACACTCCTACACCACACAGGAACACACCTCTAAACCACATAGGAACACACCTCTAAACCACATAGGAACACACCTCTACACCACACAGGAACACACTCCTACACCACACAGGAACACACTCCTACACTCCTACACCACACAGGAACACACTCCTACACCACACAGGAACACACTCCTACACTCCTACACCACAGAGGAACACACTCCTACACCACACAGAAACACACTCCTACACCACAAAGGAACACACCTCTACATCACACAGGAAGACACCTCTACACCACACAGGAAGACACCTCTACACCACACAGGAACACCCCTCTACACCACACAGGAACACACCTCTACACCACACAGGAACACACCTCTACACCACGCAGGAAGACACCTCTACACCACACAGGAACACACCTCTACACCACACAGGAACACATTCATACACCACACAGGAACACACCTCTACACCACACAGGAAGACACCTCTACACCACACAGGAAGACACCTTTACACCACACAGGAACACACTCCTACACCACACAGCAACACACCTCTACACCACACAGGAACACACCTCTACACCACACAGGAACACACTCCTACACCACACAGGAACACACCTCTACACCACACAGGAACACACTCCTACACCACACAGGAACACACCTCTACACCACACAGGAACACACTCCTACCCCACACACTCCTACACTCCTACACCACACAGGAACAAACCTCTACACCACACAGGAACACACTCCTACACCACACAGGAACACACCTCTACACCACACAGGAAGACACCTCTACACCAAACAGGAAGACACCAATACACCACACAGGAACACACCTCTACACCACACAGGAAGATAACTCTACACCACACAGGAACACACTCCTACACCACACAGGAACACACCTCTAAACCACACAGGAACACACCTCTACACCACACAGGAACACACTCCTACACCACACAGGAACACACTCCCACACCACACAGGAACACACCTCTACACCACACAGGAACACACTCCTACACCACACAGGAACACACCTCTACACCACACAGGAACACACTCCTACACCACACATGAACACATTCCTACACCACACAGGAACACACTCCTACATCACACAGGAACTCACCTCTACACCACACAGGAACACACTCCTACACCACACAGGAACACACTCCTACACCACACAGGAAGACACTCCTACACCACACAGGAACACACTCCTACACCACACATAAACACACTCCTACACCACACAGGAACACACTCCTACACCACACTGGAACACACCTCTACACCACACAGGAACACACTCCTACACCACACAGGAACACACCTCTACACCACACAGGAAGACACCTCTACACCACACAGGAACACACCTCTACACCACACAGGAAGACTTCTCTACACCACACAGGAACACACCTCTACACAACACAGGAACACACCTCTACACCACACAGGAACACACTCCTACACCACACAGGAACACACCTCTACACCACACAGGAAGACACCTCTACACCACACAGGAACACACCTCTAAACCACACAGGAACACACCTCTACACCACACAGGAACACACTCCTACGCCACAAAGGAACACACTCCTACACCACACAGGAACACACTCCTACACCACACAGGAACACACTCCTACACCACACAGGAACACACTCCTACACCACACAGAAACACACTCCTACACCACATAGGAACACACTCCTACACCACACAGGAACCCTCTCCTACACCACACAGGAACACACCTCTACACCACACAACAAGATACCTCTACACCACACAGGAACACACTTCTACACCACACAGGAACACACCTCTACACCACACAGGAAGACACCTCTACACCACACAGGAACACACCTCTACACCACACAGGAAGACACCTCGACACCACACAGGAACACACTCCTACACCACACAGGAACATACCTCTACACCACACAGGAAGACACTCCTACACTCCTACACCACACAGGAACACACTCCGACACCACACAGGAACACACTCCTACACCACACAGAAACACACTCCTACACCACACAGGAAGAAACTCCTACACCACACAGGAACACACTCCTACACCACACAGGAACATACCTCTACATCACACAGGAAGACACCTCTACACCACACAGGAAGACACCTCTACAATACACAGGAACACACCTCTACACCACACAGGAACACACTCCTACACCACACAGGAACACACATCTACACCACATAGGAAGACACCTCTACACCACACAGGAAGACACCTCTACACCACACAGGAAGACACCTCTATACCACACAGGAACACACTCCTACACCACACAGGAACACACCTCTACACCACACAGGAACACACTCCTACACCACACATGAACACACTCCTACACCACACAGGAACACACTCCTACACCACACAGGAACACACCTCTACACCACACAGGAACACACCTCTACACCACACAGGAACCCACCTCTACACCACACAGGAACACACCTCTACACCACACAGGAACACACCTCTACACCACACAGGAACACACCTCTACACCACACAGGAACACACTCCTACACCACACAGGAAGACACTCCTACACCACACAGGAACACACCTCTACACCACACAGGAACACACCTCTACACCACACAGGAACACACTCCTACACTCCTACACCACACAGGAACACACTCCTACACCACACAGGAACACACCTCTAAACCACACAGGAACACACCTCTACACCACACAGGAACACACTCCTACACCGCACAGGAACACACTCCTACACTCCTACACCACACAGGAACACACTCCTACACCACACAGAAACACACTCCTACACCACACAGGAACACACTCCTACACCACACAGGAACACACTCCTACACCACACAGGAACACACCTCTACATCACACAGGAAGACACCTCTACACCACACAGGAAGACACCTCTACACCACACAGGAACACACCTCTACACCACACAGGGACACACCTCTACACCACACAGGAACACACCTCTACACCACACAGGAAGACACCTCTACACCACACAGGAAGACACCTCTACACCACACAGGAACACACCTCTACACCACACAGGAACACACCTCTACACCACACAGGAACACACTCCTACACCACACAGGAACACATTTTAAAGAAACTCTATTGAATGCGACAAATTGTTGTTGGTAAAAAAAAAAGATCAATGTAAACTAAAAAAATATTTGTGATTTGGATGTACAAAGCACTCTGACCCAGTGTCTAACAAATTACATTTTTAATTGGTTCGTATGGAAATAATTGATTGCTTTATGAATCAATATTTATTCATATAATTTATAGTTTTAGACAACAATAGTATTATGTCTGATGCTAGAAACACTGCTGGAGAATCTGTTTGTCTGTCTGTCTGTCTGTCTGTCTGTCTGTCTGTCTGTCTGTCTGTCTGTCTGTCTGTCTGTCTGTCTGTCTGTCTGTCTGTCTGTCTGTCTGTCTGTCTGTCTGTCTGCCTGCCTGCCTGCCTGTCTGTCTGTCTGTCTGTCTGTCTGTCTGTCTGTCTGTCTGTCTGTCATTGTGAGGTGAGGTGTATGGCAGTGGGAAAAGACCCCTCTGGCTTAAAGCATGAAACATGTTAAACTCTATTAAATTAGCAAGGTTTTAATATTAAAATAATAACATTTACCTCCACAATAAATGGTTTAACTTCCAAGATCAATACAGCCACTCTATAACGCCAGAGCATTATTATGAAATAATAAGTAGGCGCTGTTGAACTGTACAGAACATTAGATAAAACCACACATTATAGATTAAATCATTTCATATCAAATGTCACAGATTCCCATAGGATGTAATATGTTTACATCACTAAAGGGGAGATTTGGTCTTTATATAGAACAGAAAATTACCTTTCCATAACATAATGTAATGAAAAACCACTCACTCATGTCTGACTTTGTGTTTGCACATGTTAACCCTCTGAACACCATGAAGAGCTATCAGACAGCTCTTGAATATAACCTTTCTAATCTCAGGTTTAAGAATAGCAAGTAGCAGCATCAGTACATGACTCACTCCCTCTCCAGAGTTTAGCCTTAATTGCATTGCCATGTCAGTTTGAAACACGTAAACCCATGACCCTGTCCAAATGTAGCGCAGGCATGGCCAAGGAGACAGAGAATACATCGACTGATAAATAATCAAACACGATGCCATCCCTCAAAACCCTTCTGTATGATGATTCTTTCTTGGGGCGATGAAGGTATAAAAGAGAGAGATGAAAAAAAGATGAATGCTGAAGGCCCCTGGCTGTCTGTGGTCTCAGCTAAGGCCTCCTCAGAGGAGAGAGACACACTGAAGGTGCTCTCCATTCACAGCTCAATCAATGCAGCCTGATTACATTTTGAGGGTTTCCTTGGACTTTTTAGTTTGTTGTGACATCCCCTCTGGCTTTGTGTGGTTGCAGTGCTCCTGACAAAGGCAGCTGGGATCCTGGTTG